>NC_138771.1:3629079-3831579 GCF_965119305.1 Pelophylax lessonae | reverse complement strand
ATAAATTAAGAGAACAGATTAGAAAATCAATAGAATATAATAACATGAAGTAGAAAAAAATATAACATTTTTATTCTTTCTATTTTATTCTATTCTATATTAATTGTTTTTCTATTCTTTTCTATTCTATTCTTTTATTTTACTATTCTGTTCTTTTCTGTCTATTTTACTCTAATCTGTTCTATTTAAATTCAAACTCATTCTATTTGAATTTCGGATTTTGGAAGATGGTTACATTCTTTAGACTGTTTTTCTGTTTCATTCTTTTCTATTCTCTTATTTTCTATTCTATTGTTTTCTAATATTTTTGGATTCCATTGTTTTGGATTATATTCTAATCTTTTCTTTTAGAATTCATTCTAATTGAAACTTGAATTTCGGGAAGCCGGTCATATTCTTTCCATTTTATTCTATTCTCTTATTTTCTATTCTCTTATTTTCTATTCTATTATTTTCTATTCTCTTATTTTCTATTCTATTATTTTCTATTATTTTGGTTTCCATTGTTTTGGACTCAATTCTAATCTTTCATTTTCAAATTCGAAATTATACAATTCGAAATAAAATTTTTTGGAAGACGGTCATATTCTTTTCTATTATTTTTCTTTATTCTATTCTATTTCTTTCCATTCAAATTCGTTCTTTTTGAAATTCAAATTTCAGAAGATGGTTATATATTCTATTTTATTCTATTCTGTTCTATTGTTTTGCTATTCTTTTCTGTTCTGCTTTATTCTCTTAATTTCTATTCTTTTTTATTATTTTCTATTTTATTATAGTATTTCCTATTCTAATTCATTCTATTTATAATTCAAATTTCAGAAGATGTTTTTCTGTTCTTTTCTATTCTATTCTATTCTATTCTCCTATTTTCTATTCTATTATAATCTTTTCTATTCAAATTTGAATTTATTCTATTCGAAATTCGAACTTCGGAAAATGGTTATCTATTCCTTAGATTTAATTTTTTTATGTTGTATTGTTTTTCTCTTCTATTCCAATTTTTTTCAATTCTACCGAATTCGAATGCGAAACGAATTCCGATAACGAATGTAAGAAATGCAACGAATTTCACCAAACAAATGAGGCTAAAAACCGAATCGAAACAAAACTTAACACATTTTTTCATCCTGCACATGTCTAGTCGTCATTAACACTTTCATTGCTGAGATCAGGATAGGGGGCTCTGATGTCATCATTAACCCTTTCATTGCTGGGATCGGGATAGAGGGGTGTCCATGTCGTTATTAGCCCTTAACTTCTGTAATCAGGATGGGGGGGGGGGGGGCTCTTGTGTTGTTGCTTTCCCTTTCACTGCTTGGATCAGTACGGGGGTGGGGGGGGGGGGGGCTCTCATGTCATCATTAACCCTTTCACTACTAGGATCAGGATGGGGGACTCTCATGTAATCATTAACCCTTTCGCTGTTGGGGTCAGGAGTGGGGGGCTCTCATGTCATCATTAACCCTTTCACTGCTGGGGTCAGGACCGGGGGGGGGGGATTTAATGTCATCGTTAACCCTTTCACTGCTGAGGACAAAGCGGGGTGGTGTTGGCCCTCATGTCTTCAATAACCCTTTCACTTCCGGGGGTCAAGTTGGGGTGGGGGGCTCTCATGGCTTCATTAACCGTTTCACTCCTAGGATCAGGAAAGTAGGGGGGGCTTTAATGTTACCGTTAACCTGTTCACTGCTTAGAACAGGATGTGGGCTCTTATGTCTTTATTAACCCTTTCAACACTGCAATCAGGATGGGGGGAGGTTTTATGTCATCACTAACCCTTTCACTGCTGGGATCAGGATGGGGGGGCTCTCATGTCATCATAAACACTTTCACTGCTGAGATCAGTAGGGGGGCTGTCATGTTATTATTAACTCTTTCACTGCTAATATTAGGATGAGTGTGTGGGGGGCTCTCATGTCACCATTTCACTGCTGGGATCATGATGGGGGCTTTTATGTCATCATTAACCCTTTCACTGCTGGGATCAGGATGGGGGGAGAGGGCTCTCATGACACCCCTAACCCTTTCACTGCTGGGATCATGATAGGGAGGGCTCTTATGTCATCCTTAACCCTTTCACTATTGGGGTCAGGATGGGGCGGCTCTCATGTCATCATTAACCCTTTAACTTCGGAGATCAGAATGGGGGGTCTTTCATGTCATCATTAACCCTTTAACTTCTGTGATCAGGATGGGAGGGGGACTCATGTCATTTCTAACCCTTTCAATGCTGGGATTACGAGGGGGGGCTCATGTCATCATTAACCCTTCTACTGCTGGGATCAGCATGAGGATGGCTCTCATGTCATCATTAACCCTTTTACTGCTGGGATCATTGTGGGGGGGGGGGGCTCTCATGTCATCATTAACCCTTTCACTGGTTGGATCAGGGTGGGGGGGGGGCTCTTGTGTCATGATTAACCCTTTCACTGCTGGGATCATGATAGGGAGGGCTCTCATGTTATCATTAACCCTTTCACAACTGGAGTCAGGATGGGTAGGCTCTCATGTCATCATTAACCCTTTAATTTCGGAGATCATAAAGGGGGGTCTTTTGTGTCATCATTAACCCTTTAACTTCTATGATCAGGATGGGGGGGTTCTCATGTCTTCATTCACCCTTTCAATGCTTGGATCAGGATGGGGGGGGCTCTCGTGTCATCATTAACCCTTTCACTGCGGGAATCAGAATGGGGGAGCGGGCTCCCATGTCACCACTAACCCTTTCACTGCTGGGATAATGACAGGGAGGGCTCTCATGTCCTCATTAACCCTTTAACTTCGGAGATCATGATGGGGGTCTTTCATGTCCTCATTAACCCTTTAATTTCGGAGATCAGGATGGGGGGTCTTTCGTGTCATCATTAACCCTTTAACTTCTGTAATCAGGATGGGGTGGGCTTTCTTGTCATCATTAACCATTTCACTGCAGGAAGCAGGATTGGGGCTCTCATGTCATAATTAACCATTTCACTGCTGGGGTCAGGAATGGGGGGCTCTCATGTCATCATTAACCCTTTCACTGCTGGGATCAGGATGGGGATCTAATGTCATCATTAACCCTTTCACTGCTGAGGTAAGGATGGGGGGGCTCTCATGTCATCATTAACCCTTTCACTGCTGGGGTAAGGATGGGGGTTCTCATGTCATCGTTAACCCTTTCACTGCTGGGATAAGGATGGGGGCTCTCATGTCATCGTTAACCCTTTCACTACTGGGGTCAGGACCCGGGGAGAGATTTCATGTCATCTTTAACCCTTTCACTGTTGGGATCAGGGTGGGGTTGGGGGCTCTCATGTCTACATTAATCCTTTCACTGCTAGAATCAGGATAGGAGGGGGGATTTCATGTCATTGTTAACCCTTTCAGTGCTGAGAACAGGATGGGGAGCACTCATGTCATCATTAACCCTTTCACTTCTGGAATCATGATGGGGTCTTGCATGTCATTATCATCCCTTTCACCACTGCAATCAGAAGGGGGTGGCTTTTAAGTCATCATTAACCTTTTCACTGCTGGGATCAGGATGGGGGCTCTCATGTCATCATTAACCCTTTCACTGCTGGGATCAGGATGGGGGCTCCCATGTCATCCCTAACCTTTTCACTTCTGTGGTCAGGATGGGGAGTCTTTCATGTCATCATTAACCCTTTACCTCTGTAATCAGGATGGGGGGCTCTCATGTGATCATTCACCCTTTCGCTTCTGGGATCAGGATAGGGGGGTTTTTTATGCCATCATTAACCCGTTACCTTCTGCGATCAGGATGGGGGGTTTTTATGTCATTGCTAACTCTTTCACTGCTGAGATCAGGATGGGGGGGGGGTCGTTCATGTCATCATTAACACTTTTACTGCTGAGATTAGGATGGGCTCTCATGTTGATGCTTTCCCTTTCACTGCTGGGCTGGGGGGGGGGGGGGGAAAGGTGCTTTCATATCATCATTCATCCTTCACTACTGGGATCTGGATGGATTGGGGGGGGCTCTCATGTCATCATTAACCCTTGGATCAGGATGGGTGTCTCCCATGACATCATTAACCCTTTCACTGCTGGGATCAGGACGGGGGGGGGTGTGGCTCTTATGTCATCATTAACCCTTTCACTACTGGGATCAGGATGGGGGCTCTCATGTCATCATTAACCCTTTCACTACTGGGATCAGGATGGGGGCTCTCATGTCGTCATTAACCCTTTCACTGATGGGATCAGGATGTGGGGGGGGGGGGGGGGGCTCTCATGTTATCAGTAAGCCTTTCACTTCTGGGGACAGGACCGGGATGCTCTCATGTCTTCTTTAACCCTTTCACTGCTGGGATCAGAATGGAGGGGGCTCTCATGCCATTATTAACCCTTTCACTGCTGAAGTCAGGATGGCGGCTCTCATGTCATCACTAACCCTTTCACTGCTAAAATCAGGATTGGGAAGGGGGCTTTCATGTCATCATTAACCGTTTCACTGCTGGAGTGCAGTTGGGGAGGGGGGGCTCTCACGTCATCACCAACCCTTTCACTGCTCAGATCAGGATGAGGAGGGGGGGCTCTCATTTCACCATTAACCCTTTCACTGCTGTGATCAGAATGGGAGGCTCTCATGTCATCACTCACCCATTCACTGCTGGGATCAGGGTGGAGGGGGCTCTCATGTCATCATTAACCCTTTGACTGCTGAAATCAGGATGAGGAGGGGGGCTCCCATGTTATCATTAACCCTTTCACTGCTGAGATCAGGATGGGGGGGCTCTCATGTCATTGTTAACCCTTTCACTGTGGGAATCAGGTTGTGCAGGGGGCTCTCATGTCATCATCAACCCTTTCCATGCTGAGATCAGGATGAGGGGGGCTCTCATGTCATCACTAACCCTTCCACTGCTGAGATAAGGATGGGGGGGGCTCTCATGTCATTAATAACCGTTTCACTGCTGAGATCAGGATGGGAGGGGGCGCCTATGCCATCATTAACCCTTTTACTGCTAAGATGAGGATGGGTTCTCATGTCATCACTAACCCTTTCACTGCTGAAGTCCGGAAGGGGGGGCTCTTATATCATCGCTCACCCTTTCAATGCTGCAGTCATCTGTAATGGAACAATCCATCGTGTCTCCTTTGACACCCGTCATGCAATGCTCCCATTATCATACAGCATGTGCCCCCTACTGATAGAATAAAAAATACATCACAGCCTCGCACCTGCAACATACAGACACAACAAGCCGCACACACGCTACGCCTCCCAATCATCTCTCCGGGCTGCCAGATCCGCCGCTTTCATGCAATCGTCCCTGAAAAAAAAAAAAAACATGACACAGGACGCAATGTGGAGGAAGGAGGGGGAGGGGGGCTTCTGTCTGTTCCTAGCCATAGAGGAGCCACAATGAGCATCGCCTTTGTTGTTTCAGATAGAAAGAAAATAATGAGGCCCCCAATATTCCCTCCCCCTGATATGTGTCTGCTGTAGCATGTACTGGCATGAAGGAGTCTCCTGTTCTCTTTGTATTGCCTCCTTTGTGTGAAATCCCTGGTGATCCTTCCAGTCCCTCCCTCTGCTTTCCTATATCAAACTGACCACACTAGGCATGAGAGCTCATCCATCCCTGGTCAGTTTCATTCTTTGCATTCTACTTGGGAACACAGCCTGCCCGTACTCCATCGATCAGACTTGTGCTGACATGCCCCTCTGTACACCAAATCATTGGAAAGAATGAAGGTGTGTGTCTTTGCCTCCTGCTGACACACCCCTCCCCCTGCTCAGAAAATTACAGGGAAGATTAGTGTGCTGCTGTTTCTCTTCCTCCTGCTGACACACCCTCCCCAGCTCAGCAAATTACAGGGAAGATTAGTGTTCTGCTGTTTCTCTTCCTCCTGCTGACACACCCTCCCCAGCTCAGCAAATTACAGGGAAGATTAGTGTGCTGCTGTTTCTCTTCCTCTTGCTGATACACCCTCCCCTGCTCAGCAAATTACAGGGAAGATTAGTGTGCTGCTGTTTCTCTTCCTCCTGCTGACACACCCTCCCCAGCTCAGCAAATTACAGGGAAGATTAGTGTGCTGCTGTTTCTCTTCCTCTTGCTGATACACCCTCCCCTGCTCAGCAAATTACAGGGAAGATTAGTGTGCTGCTGTTTCTCTTCCTCTTGCTGATGCACCCTCCCCTTGCACAGCTAATCACAGGGAATATCAGTGTGCTGCTGTTTCTTTTCCTCCTGCTGACACATTCTCCCCTGAGCAGCAAATCACGGGGAAGGTCAAACTACTGCTCTTTTTCTGCCTACTGCTGACACGCCCCCCTGCACAGCTAAACCACAGGAAAGATCAGTGTACTGCTGTTTCTCTGCCTTCTGCTGACATGCCTCCTCCACAGTTAATCACAGGAGAAGATCAGTGCACTGCTGCTTCTCTGTCTCCTGCTGACATGCCTCCTCCACAGTTAATCACAGGAGAAGATCAGTGCACTGCTGCTTCTCTGTCTCCTGCTGACATGCCTCCTCCACAGTTAATCACAGGAGAAGATCAGTGCACTGCTGCTTCTCTGTCTCCTGCTGACATGCCTCTCCCCCGTACAGCTACTTATAGGGAAGATCAGTGATCTGCTGTTTCTTTTCCTCTTGCATACACACCTCCTGCACAGCTAATCATAGAGAAGATCAGTGTACTGCTGATTCTCTGCCTCCTGCTGACACCCACTCCCACTTCACAACTAATCACAGGGAAGACTAGTACAATGCTGTTTCTCTGCATCCTGCTAACACGTCCCTCCCCACCCTGCAGTCTCCACCCCCACCTCTTCAAGCACGTTATTCAGCTGAGAACAGAGGTCATGTGATTACTTATAAAAAATATTAAAAAGATATTAATAATTGTTTTTTGTTTATTATTCATACACAAACAGTGTCAACTTTTATTTCTATTTTAAACTGAATGGGATGATTTATGTGGGGAGGGGTCACATGTACTTTATGTGGGGAGGGGTCACATATACTTTATGTGGGAGGGGTCACATATACTTTATGTGGGGAGTGGTCACATATACTTTATGTGGGGAGGGGTCACATATACTTTATGTGGGGAGTGGTCACATATACTTTATGTGGGGAGGGGTCACATATACTTTATGTGGGAGGGGTCACATATACTTTATGTGGGGAGTGGTCACATATACTTTATGTGGGAGGGGTCACATATACTTTATGTTGGGAGTGGTCACATATACTTTATGTGGGGAGGGGTCACATATACTTTATGTGGGGAGGGGTCACATATACTTTATGTGGGAGGGGTCACATATACTTTATGTGAGAAGGGTCACATATACTTTATGTGGGGAGGGGTCACATATACTTTATGTGGGGAGGGGTCACATATAGTTTATGTGGGAGGGGTCACATATACTTTATGTGGGGAGGGGTCACATATACTTTATGTGGGAGTGGTCACATATAGTTTATGTGGGAGGGGTCACATATACTTTATGTGGGAGGGGTAACATATACTTTATGTGGGGAGGGGTCACATATAGTTTATGTGGGAGGGGTCACATATACTTTATGTGGAAGGGGTCACATATACTTTATGTTGGAGGGGTCACATATACTTTATGTGGGAGGGGTCACATATACTTTATGTGGGAGGGGTCACATATACTTTATGTGGGAGGGGACACTTATACTTTATGTAGGAGGGGTCACATATACTTTATGCGGGGAGGGGTCACATATACTTTATGTGGGGGGGGTTACATATACTTTATGTGGGAAGGGTCACATATACTTTATGTGGGGAGGGGTCACATATACTTTATGTGGGGAGGGGTCACATATACTTTATGTGGGGGGGGTTACATATACTTTATGTGGGAAGGGTCACATATACTTTATGTGGGGAGGGGTCACATATACTTTATGTGGGAGGGGTCACATATACTTTATGTGGGGAGGGGGTCACATATACTTTATGTGGGAGGGGTCACATATACTTTTTGTGAGAGGGGTCACATATACTTTATGTGGGAGGGGTCACATATACTTTATGTGAGAGGGGTCACATATACTTTATGTGGGAGGGGTCACATATACTTTATGTGGGGAGGAGTCACATATACTTTATGTGGGAGGGGTCACATATACTTTATGTGGGAGGGGTCACATATACTTTATGTGGGGAGGGGTCACATATACCTTATGTGGGGATGGGTCACATATAATTTATGCAGGGAGGGGTCAAATATAATTTATGTGAGGAGGGGTCACATATACTTTATGATTGGTCACATATACTTTATGTGGGGAGGGGTCACATATACTTTATGTGGGAGGGGTCACATATACTTTATGTGGGAGGGGTCACATATACCTTATGTGGGGAGGGGTCACATATACGTTATGTGGGGAGGGGTCACATATACGTTATGTGGGGAGGGGTCACATATACTTTCAAAAACTGCAAATATAAAGTCCCAGTGACTATGATGGGAGAAAGGCTCGGCTCACATCTATGGACAGATCCATAGGAATGCACTACAATCCATGTATCCTTATTTGCTATGGGTCCCATTCACATCTATGCTGTTTCCTGCAATGCGTTTTTTTGGAAAAGTGCAGGAACCTTTTTGCATGCAGCATGTTGCATTTTTGGCCCCATAGACTTCATGACATGGCAAGAAAAATGCATTGACATGCGTTTTCTTGGTGCTTTTCCCTGCATAACAGACACCCCCTCCCAGCAACATCAACACTTCCCTAAACAAAAACCGCAAGACGCATTAAAAATGCATCAAAAACGCATGACGCACTATGTAATGTGCAAGAAAACGGATGCAAAAATGCATCAACCGCGCATGCAAAGATGTGAACCGAGCCTAATAGGATGTACTGTACATAGAAATACAAAGTGTTCTCATTAGATACAAATGTATCATTTCCTGTGTTTGTGGAGTAGATAGAAAACAGACAGGTATTGATACATTGTATCCCCAGATTTATAGCATCATATATTTCCTGAGACACACCTTGGAGGGGGGGGGGGTGCTGCCATTGCTGAGCTCCTTCAGAAGACACTAATCATCTGGTTATTACAGAGACTCACTGGGTTCAAGAATATCTGCGGCCTGACCGTGAAGAATAAAAACAACAAGAGAAGGGCGCACCGATCACTGGATGTTCATTACCAATAAAAGAACAGTATACATTATACTCACAAACACATGACATATACACACATATCAATAAAAGTGGAACCAATCGCCTCCAAGACTGCTGGGATGCACTGATGAAGCAAAGAGACCTGGTGGCGTCCATGATGGCTTGACCGACGCGTTTCAAGGGAGGACCTTACCCCACACACATCAGAGACACCAGCATCAGGAGGTATTTGTCCCCCCCCCCCATCAGCTCAGAGACACCAGCATCAAGGGGTATTTGTCCCCCCCAGCTCAGAGACACCAGCATCAGGAAGTATTTGTATCCCCCCAGCAGCTCAGAGACACCAGCATCAGGAGGTATTTGTCCCCCCCACCCCACAGCTCAGAGACACCAGCATCAGTAGGTATTTGTCCCCCCCACCCCACAGCTCAGAGACACCAGCATCAGGAGGTATTTGTACCCCCCCCCCCACAGCTCAGAGACACCAGCATAGGAGGTATTTGTCCCCCCCCCCCAACAGCTCAGAGACACCAGCATCAGGAAGTATTTGTATCCCCCCAGCAGCTCAGAGACACCAGCATCAGGAGGTATTTCCCCCCCACCCCACAGCTCAGAGACACCAGCATCAGGAGGTATTTGTACCCCCCCCCCACAGCTCAGAGACACTAGCATCAGGAGGTATTTGCCCCCCCCACCCCACCCCCCCAGTTCAGAGACACCAGCATCAGGAGGTATTTGTATCCCCCCCCCCCCCCCGCTCAGCACTTTTGGCTATTGAGTACTGCTTCCTTTTTTTTCTTGGGGGGGGGGGGGGGTATTCGTGTTAGAGGGTAAGAATGGATGGATTAGTGCTAGGGAGGGATTTTTTCTTTTGTTGGGGGGGAATTTGTGCTAGTAGGGATGAATGAATTAGAGGGTTTGTAGGGGAAGGGTACATATTATTGAAGGGGGGGGGGCTTCAGGGAAATTCTAATTGTGGGGGAAGGGTAAATATAATGAAGGGGAGGCTGCAGTGGAATAATAATTGTGGTGGGAGGGTAAATATAGTTTAAGGGAGGAGGGGCTGCAGGAAAATTATAATTGTGGGGGAAGGGTAAATATAGTTGAAGGTTGGGGGGGGGGTGGCAGGGAAATTACAATTATGGGGGAAGGATAAATATAATTAAAGGGGGGGGGGCTGCAGGAGAATTATGATTGTGGGGAAGGGTGAACAGAATTGAAGGGGGGCAGAAGGGAAATTGTAATTGTGGCGGGGGGGGGTAAATATAATAAAGGGGGGGCTGCATGAGAAATCTAACTGAAGGGGGGGGGGTGAACACGTGAACCATTTACATCTTTAGTTGCTTGTATTGATATCCGTATTAATGTTCTCATCTTACATCAAATTCACCGCCTCCTCCTGCCCCAGGACCCCCCCTCATGTCAGGTCCCTTCCTGCCATGTACTCTCCTGCCCCTCCCCCCCCCTGTATTTTATGTATTTGCACGCACAAATAGTTGCAGGTTCTGTCCACCCTCCTAGACTTTGTATACATTATATATCATTATGTTAAATTAGAGCAGACGGAAGGTTCTCTGCTCTCCCCCTCCATACATTTCATTGGTATATATACTGTATATGCATAGTAATATAGTAATATACCGGCCACTTTATTAGGTACAGCTGTTCAATTACTTGGTAACACAAATTGCTAATCAGCCAATCACATGGCAGCAACTCAATGCATTTTGACATCTAGATGTGGTGAAGACAAGTTGCTGAAGTTCAAACCGAGCATCAGAATGGGGAAGAAAGGGGATTTCGGTGACTTTGAAGGTGGCATGGTTGTTGGGGGCAGACGGCCGGTCTGAGGATTTCTGGGATCTCTCGGGATTACAGAGAATGGTGGGAAAAGAGAAAATATCCAGTGAGCGGCAGTTGTGTGGAGGAAAATGTCTTGTTGAGGTCAGAGGAGAATGGGCAGATGGGTTCCAGATGATAGAAAGGCAACAGTGACTCAACCACTGGTGGTGTAATGGTGTGGGGGAGGGGGGGTAACTGTTCAGGCTGGTGGTGGGGGTGTAATAGTGTGGGGGAGGAGGGGGGTAATGGTTCAGGCTGGTGGTGGTGGTGTGATGGTGTGGGGGAGGAGGGGGGGGGTAACGGTTCAGGCTGATGGTGGGGGTGTAATGGTGTGGGGGAGGAGAGGGGGTAACAGTTCAGGCTGATGGTGGGGGTGTAATAGTGTGGGGGAGGAGAGGGGGTAACAGTTCAGGCTGATGGTGGGGGTGTAATAGTGTGGGGGAGGAGGGGGATAATGGTTCAGGCTGGTGGTGGTGGTGTAAAGGTGTGGAGGAGGAGGGGGTAATGGTGCAGGGTGGTGGTGGTGTAATGGTGTGGGGGAGGAGGGGGGGTAATGGTTCAGGCTGGTGGTGGTGTAATGGTGTGGGGGAGGAGGGGGGGTAATGGTTCAGGCTGGTGGTGGTGTAATGGTATGGGGGAGGAGGGGGGGTAATAGTTCAGGCTGGTGGTGGTGGTGTAATGGTGAGGGGGAGGAGGGGGGGGGGTAACGGTTCAGGCTGGTGGTGGTGGTGTAATGGTGAGGGGGAGGAGGGGGGGTAACGGTTCAGGCTGGTGGTGGTGGTGTAATGGTGTGGGGGAGGAGAGGGGGGGTAATGGTTCAGGCTGGGGGTGGTGGTGGTGTAATGGTGTGGGGGAAGAGGGGGGGTAATCGTTCAGGCTGGTGGTGGTGTAATGGTGTGGGGGGTCTGGCAAACTTTGGACCCCTTAGTACCAATTGAGCATGGTATAAACCCCACCCCCTACCTGAGTATCATTGCTGACCATGCCCATCCCTTTATGACTACAGTGTCCCCATCTTCTGATGGCTCCTTCCAGCAGGATAATGCACCATGTCAGAAAGCTACAATCATCTCACCACTGGTTTCTTTACCATGACAATGAGGTCACTGTCCTCCAATGGCCTCCACACTCATGTGGTGGAACGGGAGATTGGCATCATGGATGTGCAGCCCACAAATCTGCAGCAACTGGAGGAATGTTTCCAACACCTTGTTGTATCTATGCCACCAAGAATGAAGGCAAAAGGGGGTCCAACCCACTACTAGCAAGGTGTACCTAATAAAGTGGCCGGTGAGTGTGTATATATATATATATATATATATATACAGTGGCGTAGCGTGGGTTGTCAGCACCCGGGGCAAGGCAAGTAATTTTTGCCCCCTAACCCGCAGGATTTTAGCACTCGAGTCTCTTCCACTAGGTTAGTTAAGGAAACCCTTACCCCCTAAGCACATGTATTGTTTGTTATGAAAATACTGATGTAATTAAAGTAAAATGCATCTAAATACAAGTTTGAATGACCAGCGTGCCCCCTTTCAATGCAGAGAGACCAGCGTGCCCCCTTTCAATGCAGAGAGACCAGCATGCCCCCTTTCAATGCAGAGAGACCAGCGTGCCCCCTTTCAATGCAGAGAGACCAGCATGCCCCCTTTCAATGCAGAATGACCAGTGTGCCCCCATTCAATGCAGAGAGACCAGCGTGCCCCCATTTAATGCAGAGAGACCAGCATGCCCCCTTTCAATGCAGAATGACCAGCGTTCCTCCTTTCAATGCAGAGAGACAAGCGTGCCCCCATTCAATGCAGAGAGAGACCAGCGTGCCCTCTTTCAATGCAGAGAGACCAGCGTGCCCCATTCAATGCAGAGAGACCAGCGTGCCCCCTTTCAATGCAGAATGACCAGCGTACCCCCTTTCAATACAGAATGATCAGCATGCCCGCTTTCAATGCAGAATGACCAGCGTGCCCCCTTTCAATGCAGAGAGACCAGCGTGCCCCCTTTCAATGCAGAATGACCAGCATGCCCCCTTTCAATGCAGAATGACCAGTGTGCCCCCATTCAATGCAGAGAGACCAGCGTGCCCCCTTTCAATGCAGAATGACCAGCGTGCCCCCTTTCAATGCAGAGAGACCAGCATGCCCCCTTTCAATGGAGAATGACCAGCGTGCCCCCATTCAATGCAGAGAGACCAGCGTGCCCCCATTCAATGCAGAGAGACCAGCGTGCCCCCTTTCAATGCAGAATGACCAGCGTGCCCCCTTTCAATGCAGAGAGACCAGCGTGCCCCCTTTCAATGCAGAATGACCAGCATGCCCCCTTTCAATGCAGAATGACCAGTGTGTCCCCTTTCAATGCAGAATGACCAGCATGCCCGCATTCAATGCAGAGAGACCAGCGTGCCCCCTTTCAATGCAGAGAAACCAGCATGCCCCCTTTCAAAGAGAATTACCAGCGTGCCCCCTTTCAATGCAGTGAGACCAGCGTGCCCCCTTTCAATGCAGAATTACCAGCGTGCCCCCTTTCAATGCAGAATGACCAGCGTGCCCCTTTTCAATGCAAAATAACCAGCATGCCTCCTTTCAATGCAGAATGACCAGCGTGCCCCCTTTCAATGC
Source organism: Pelophylax lessonae (assembly GCF_965119305.1). Classification (NCBI taxonomy): domain Eukaryota; kingdom Metazoa; phylum Chordata; class Amphibia; order Anura; family Ranidae; genus Pelophylax; species Pelophylax lessonae. The sequence continues at coordinate 3,817,982 of NC_138771.1, read as the reverse complement.
AGAGAGACCAGTGTGCCCCCTTTCAATGCAGAATGACCAGCGTGCCCCCATTCAATGCAGAATGACCAGCGTGCCCCCTTTCAATGCAGAATGACCAGCGTGCCCTCTTTCAATGCAGAGAGACCAGCATGCCCCCTTTCAATGCAGAATGACCAGCGTGCCCCCTTTCAATGCAGAATGACCAGCATGCCCCTTTTCAAAGCAGAATGACCAGTGTGCCCCCATTCAATGCAGAGAGACCAGCGTGCCCCCTTTCAGTGAAAATGACCAGCGTGCCCCCTTTCAATGCAGAGAGACCAGCGTGCCCCCTTTCAATGAAGAATGACCAGCGTGCCCCCATTCAATGCAGAGAGACCAGCGTGCCCCCATTCAATGCAGAGAGACCAGTGTGCCCCCTTTCAATGCAGAATGACCAGCGTGCCCCCTTTCAATGCAGAATGACCAGCGTGCCCCCTTTCAATGCAGAGAGACCAGCGTGCTCCATTCAATGCAGAGAGACCAGCGTGCCCCCTTTCAATGCAGAGTGACCAGCGTGTCCCCTTTCAATGCAGAATGACCAGCGTGCCCCCTTTCAATGCAGAGAGACCAGCGTGCCCCTTTCAATGCAGAATGATCAGCGTGCCCCCATTCAATGCAGAGAGACCAGCATGCCCCCTTTCAATGCAGAATGACCAGCGTGCCCCCTTTCAATACAGAGAGACCAGCGTGCCCCCTTTCAATGCAGAATGACCAGCATGCCCCCTTTCAATGCAGAATGACCAGCGTGTCCCCTTTTAATGCAGAATGACCAGCGTGCCCCCATTCAATGCAGAGAGACCAGCGTGCCCCCATTCAATGCAGAGAGACCAGCGTGCCCCCTTTCAATGCAGAGAAACCAGCATGCCCCCTCTCAAAGAGAATGACCAGCATGCCCCCTTTCAATGCAGAGAGACCAGCGTGCCCCCTTTCAATGCAGAGAGACCAGCGTGCCCCCTTTCAATGCAGAATGACCAGCGTGCTCCCTTTCAATGCAGAATGACCAGCGTGCCCCCTTTCAATACAGAATGACCAGCATGCCTCCTTTCAATGCAGAATGACCAGCGTGCCCCCTTTCAATGCAGAATGACCAGCGTGCCCCCTTTCAATGCAGAATGACCAGCGTGCCCCCATTCAATGCAGAATGACCAGCGTGCCCCCTTTCAATGCAGAGAGACCAGCGTGCCCCCTTTCAATGCAGAATGACCAGCGTGCCCCCATTCAATGCAGAATGACCAGCATGCCCCCTTTCAATGCAGAATGACCAGCGTGCCCCCTTTCAATGCAGAATAACCAGCGCGACCCTTTCAGTGCAGAGAGATCATCGTGCCCCCTTTCAATGCAGACAGACCAGCGTACCCCCTTCAATGCAGAGAAACTTACCTTCTGCTCAGTTCCCCGCGTCTCCTCGAGTCCTTCCCCCTCCTCCTCAGCCAATTTACTGAGTTTTTCTTTCGGCCAATCAGGAAGCGGGTCTCTAAGCTGCTTCCTGATTGGCCAGGAGGAGGATCCGTGTGACAATAGCTAATTTTCATTCGCTATTGTCACACAATGGGTGGGCTCGGGGCGCACTGCTCTGCGCCCCGGGTCCACCCTTTTTTGAAGCCTATTAGAGCCTCTGGCTCTAATCAGGTGATTAAAAAAAAATTAAAAACCCACTCTGTGACAGCGCCAGGCTGCTGACTCACTCGCTGCTAAACTGACTGAGCAGTGAGGAGAGGCTTGCAACGCCACCCAACCCTACACTAATGGACAGGTGAGGCACAACCCTGACCCGCCATTTTCAGCCATAGGGCGGCCGCGTTGGACATCTCCCAGCCTAAAGATGAAGGCAGCCGCAGACAGTGTGTGAACTGTGTATGTCAGAGTCAGACAGACAGAGTGATACTGTGGATGCGCCCCCCCCAGATGTTGCGCCCGGTGCGGCCAGCCCCCCCCTGCACCCCCCACGCTACGCCACTGTATATATATATATATATATATACTGTTTTTGTGCCTTTGTGCTTATTATATATATATATATATATATATATACTTATCGGCCACTTTAGGTCCACCTAGCTATTATGAGGCTGCACCCCCTTTTGTGTATATATTTATATATATATATATATATATATATATATATATATATATATATATATATATATATATATATATATATATAAACTATTTTTTGTGTCTTTGTGCCTCACATATATATAGATATATATATACTGTATGTATATATATATATATATATATATATATATATATATATATATATATATATATATATATATATATATATATACTTTTATGTATACTCCATGAATATACAGCAAACAGCATTTATTATATGTATAGTATAGTAAATATATATATTTATACATATTGTTATATTATATATTTATAGTATTTATTATATGTATAGTATATATACAGTATATATATAGTAATAGACGATCCCCCGCTAGACTCGCATAGGATGAGCTCCGGTTCAGCATGTGGACAGCTCTCTGCCCTGGGAATCAGTGGTCGGGTTTCAGCACCGCTAACCGCGGACAGCTCCCTATAGCCGGCACCAGCACCCCGCGGACAGCTCCTTCATTCTCCTGACAGCACAGAGATCGGCTCCTCCACCTTCCCTGCACCGATCGTTACTGCCTGCTCTATAATATCGCCTCCTTCCTATAGCAGAGCTCTGTAGACACAAGTAAGCCAGCACAGCACACATCCCATTATCCCCAATAACAATCCCTCCAGCCACACCCATACCACCCTTCCTGGGCTCCCATTGGCTGCAGGCGAGGCACAGCTCATGAAATATGGATCAGCATGTTGTGGTGTGGAGCTGAGAAGGCTGAAGGCTGCCAATGCTGCTGAGGGAGAGGAGAGGAGAGGAGAGGAGAGGGACTGGCTGGCTGATCCTGCACACAGCACAGGAGGATGCAATGTTCTACAGAGGATTAGACAGGAAAAGTTATGATGGGGAGAAAGCCAAGCATCGGGGTCTGAGCTGAGAGCGTGCAAAGCCCAGCACTCAGCCAACCCTCCCATCCACAGAGGACCTACCTGAGCCCAGAACTCAGCCAACCCTCCCATCCACAGAGGACCTACCTGAGCCCAGCACTCAGCCAACCCCCCCATCCACAGAGGACCTACCTGAGCCCAGCACTCAGCCTGCCCTCCCATCAATTGAGGACCTACCTGAGCCCAGCACTCAGCCAACCCTCCCATCCACAGAGGACCTACCTGAGCCCAGCACTCAGCCTGCCCTCCCATCCACAGAGGACCTACCTGAGCCCAGCACTCAACCAACCCTCCCATCCATAGAGGACCTACCTGAGCCCAGCACTCAACCAACCCTCCCATCCATAGGGGACTAACCTGAGTCCAGCACTCAGCCAAACCTCCCATCCATAGAGGACCTACCTGAGCCCAGCACTCAACCAACCCTCCCATCCATAGAGGACCTACCTGAGCCCAGCACTCAGCCAACCCTCCCATCCACAGAGGACCTACCTGAGCTCAGCACTCAGCCAACCCTCCCATCCACAGAGGACCTACCTGAGCCCAGCACTCAGCCTGCCCTCCCATCCACAGAGGACCTACCTGAGCCCAGCACTCAACCAACCCTCCCATCCATAGAGGACCTACCTGAGCCCAGCACTCAACCAACCCTCCCATCCATAGGGGACTAACCTGAGTCCAGCACTCAGCCAAACCTCCCATCCATAGAGGACCTACCTGAGCCCAGCACTCAGCCAACCCTCCCATCCACAGAGGACCTACCTGAGCTCAGCGCTCAGCCAACCCATCCATCCATAGAGGACTAACCTGAGCCCAGCACTCAGCCAACCCTCCCATCCACAGAGGACTAACCTGAGCCCAGCACTCAGCCAACCCATCCATCCATAGAGGGCTAATCTGAGCCCAGGTACATGTCACTCTCCCATCCATAGAGAATTGCACACATCCAGGACTAACCTGAGCCCCGGTCCATGACATCCTCTGCCAGGGACTGATGATCAGCCGGGGCCAGGGACATTCTGAACTCTTCTCGTCTACCATCAATGTCTAACCTGAGCTCCGGCTGTGCTGTCAGACTGGAGCCAAAGACTCTGGAGGGATAAAAGGCTGGATATAGGAAAGGAAGAATAATATATGGAAGAATGTATACAGGGAGCCCAGAGATCCAGGAGGACAACCAGTGAGCCTAGAGATCCAGGGGGGCAACCAGTGAGCCTAGAGATCCAGGGGGGCAATCAGTGAGCCCAGAGATCCAGGGGGGCAACCAGTGAACCTATACATCCAGGAGGACAACCAGTGAGCCCAGAGATCTAGGGGGGCAACCACTGAGCCTATAGATCTAAGAGGATAACCACTGAACCTATACATCCAGGTGGGCAACCAGTGAGTTCAGAGATCCAGGAGGACACCCGTTGAGCCTATAGATCAAGGAAGACAATCACTGAGCCTGTAGTCCAACATCCAGGAAGATAACCAGGGATCCAAGAGGACACACATTGAGGAAGGACTGACCAAGGAATATCCATGGCAGAGCCACCATCCATCAGGAGCCACAGAGCTGCACTCCATGGATGAAGTCTATAGAAGGCTGCAATATCTTGCTGTGTAAGAAGAAAAGGGGCTGCAGCAAGCTAGGGATGGAGATGGATGCTGGTGACCTGTGATCAGTATGGATCCACAATCTGGACATTTGCTGTTTTTTCTGCTACTTGTCTCAGCTATAGGATTCTCTCCATCTGGAGCTGCTCAGAGAGGTAGGAACACTCTATATCAATTCATCAGGTGTCTGTGGGGTGACTGTGTGCCTATGGTGGGAACACATGGGGGTCATGGAGAGAGATGCTTGGGTGTCTATGAAGATAAGTGGTGTGCAGATTGTGAATAGAGGTATTTACTAATCAGGGTGATTGAACCAGGTTAGGTTCTGATCCATAGAGATCCATAGACATTGGTCATCCCTTGGCATTGCAATATATGGGCCATGTCAGCTAACTTTTCAAATATGGTCATGTCCTTGATTCCATTGTGTATGGATACTGACGATCTGAGCTGATGTTGGCTCATCTTGTAGTGCTTAACCATGTCTAGTCATTAACCATTGCCTTACCTTGTATATCTGCCCCACACTGCCTTATCTTGTATACTTGCCCCACACTACCTTACCTTGTATACCTGGACCTTACATTGTACACCTGCACCACACCACTTGTAGTGTTTACCCACATCTAGTCATTAACCATTGCCTTAAATTGTATACTTGCCCCACACTACCTTACCTTGTATACCTGGACCTTACATTGTACACCTGCACCACACCACTTGTGGTGTTTACCCACATCTAGTCATTAAGCATTGCCTTAACTTGTATATCTGCCCCACACTGCCTTATCTTGTATATCTGCCCCACACTGCCTTACCTTGTATATCTGCCCCACACTGCCTTACCTTGTATACCTGCACCACACTGCCTTACCTTCTATACCCGGACTTTACATTGTACACCTGCACCACACCACTTGTAGTGATTACCCATGTCTAGTCATTAAGCATTGCCTTATCTTGTATACCTGCCCCACACTGCATTAACTAGTACATCTGCACCACACTGATTTACCTTGTAAGCTTGCACCGCACTGCTTTACCTTGTACACCTGTACTACACATTGTAAACCTGTACAACACATTGTACACCTGAACCACCCTACCTTACCTTGTACACCTTTACTACACACTGTACACCTGCACCATATTGATTTACCTTGTACAACTGCACCACGCATTGTACACCTGCACCACACTGCATTACCTTGTATCTATGTTACCACACCCTGCACTGTGCCAGGCAGACAATAATCAGACTCTTCAGGAGTATGCCAGGTACTCCTGGGTAGATTTGCTGGTAATACTCAGCAGTGTGTTCTAGTAGTGATAAGGGTACCACTGTGTAGCTGCAGTGCAGGGTTGTCTCTTTCCATTGCCAGCAGCATTGCCTTACTGGTCCTCTTGGCTCCAGAAGGGTTAACCCCCTCCTTTCCACGCTTCTTCCATGATATACTTAAGGCCATATTTAATTTCTACTTAGGTCACAGAGGAGGCAGAGCGATAAGAGCCAGTTATGTGTGATAACTGATATTAAACAATTCACATATGAACTCTGGGCTAATGAGTTGCAGGCTTGACTAGTTTAATTTGTGAGAAACATGCGTGGGCTGCAGAGTGAATACATTGATGGAGGTGCTTTGAGGACTCCAGGGGGATCCAGGTGACTGAAGAAATCTTCTCTCATACCATGGAAGAGCTTCCATAGGCTGCATGTGTCCTCCACAAGCTAGATCAGACATGCCCTGATAGACTGCACCTGGACTTGTACTTGAAGATCTTTGTATAGGTTTTTTTTAGGAAGTTTTTGTTTCCTGTAGAACTACAGATACCAGCCAGCTCTCCTGGGATGTTGAGTCTTTCACATAAGCCATGCACTGTGGTTTCTGTCTCTGCTTCAGGTCATGCATGGTATTGTAGGTTCAGGTATAAACTCATGTCAAGAGTGTTCTATGTCCCCAGCCTATAAAACACACATGGCTAATCGGGCTGAATGTGATTCATCAATGCCATCGACACAATGTAACACTAGAAACATAAAAACACGCAGCATGGGCGGTGTGTGTGATAATGGCGAGCAATACATGTGGCCATTCTTCTGGAGAACCATCAACATCTGAACATTGTGAGTTCACAATACAAAATATATTACACCAAATCATTCTTCAGATTCAATCTACAAAGTATATGGATATCAAGTCAGTATTACAGGAGAAATCCCAGCATGGCAGCTTGCTGAGACTTGTAGTTCTTCTATACCAGGCAGAGCTCCAGGCTGAATAAATGAGTAGTGTGTTAACCATATCAATATACAGTTATATGACCTTCCAAATGGTGGTCTGGCTTCAATATATACATTATTTCCTTTCAGAAAAGTCATAGATGAGCAGATGTCAATGTGTTTTACCTATAGTATATTATATACAGTATATATGTAATATGAAGAATCCTGTTAATGCAACAGCTTGCTGCATCTACCCAGCAGAATATCAGACCATTGAGGGGAGACCATTGACAGGTCTATCATGCATACACAAAAACGTTTAACGAGTGTCTCTGACTGCTGCCGGCTTGCTGCTTGTCTGGACATATTGCTGCAATCGTATGCGTCCATCTTCCTCCTTGTAACATTTTATGAAAGGACTAACTGGAGGGGTCAGGGCTCCAACCCTGCTTGGGAGCTCATTGCATAAAGCTTGTTAAACTGTCTGAGATTTGGCGATCAGAAGAAACCTTCATAATAGCCCCTCTGTTCTTCGGTCTGCCACCATGAGTGGGCACAGAACCCAACACAAACTGCCTCAAGATTCAATGTAAGCATTTGACAATCTACACAATATGCCCAATGTGGTCATTAGAAAAAATCACAACCACTTGGACTCACTAAGGGTAAGGACAAAGATCAGGGATCCATGGATGACTAAGGGTATGGACAAAGATCAGGGCTCCATGGGTCACTAAGAGTATGGACAAAGATCAGGGATCCATGGATGACTAAGGGTATGGACAAAGATCAGGGCTCCATGGGTCACTGAGAGTATGGACAAGGATCAGGGATCCATGGATGACTAAGGGTATGGACAAAGATCAGGGCTCCATGGGTCACTAAGAGTATGGACAAAGATCAGGGATCCATGGATGACTAAGGGTATGGACAAAGATCAGGGCTCCATGGGTCACTAAGAGTATGGACAAAGATCAGGGATCCATGGATGACTAAGGGTATGGACAAAGATCAGGGCTCCATGGGTCACTAAGAGTATGGACAAAGATCAGGGATCCATGGATGACTAAGGGTATGGAGAAAGATCAGGGCTCTATGGATCACTAGGGATATGGACAAAGATCAGGGCTCCATGGGTCACCAGGGGTATGGACAAAGATCAGGGCTCCATTGGTGGCTAAGTGTACGGACAAAGATCACGGCCCCATGGGTCACTAAGGGTATGGACAATCATCAGGGCTTCATGGGTCACTAAGGGTATGGCCAAAGATCAGGGCTCTATGGATCACTAGGCATATGAACAAAGATCAGGGCTCTGTGGGTCACTAAGAGATTGGACAAATATCAGGGTTCCATGGATCACTAGGGGTATAGACAAAGATCAGGGCCCCATGGGTCATTAAGGGCATGGATAAAGATCAGGGCTCTATGGGTCACTAAGGGTATGGAAAAAGATCAAGGCTCCATGGGTCACTAAGGGTATGGACAAAGATCAAGGTTCCATTGATTGCTAGGGGTATGGACAACGATCAGGGTTCCATGGGTCATTAAGGGTATGGATAAAGATCAGGGCTCTATGGGTCACTAAGGGATTGGACAAAGATCAGGGTTCCATGGATCATTAGGGGTATGGACACAGCTCAGGGTTCCATGGGTCATTAAGGGTATGGACAAAGATCAGGGCTCTATGGATCACTAGGGATATGCACAAAGATCAGGGCTCCATGGGTCACTAAGGATAGAGAAAAAAATCAGGGCTTAATGCGTCATGTATGGATAAAGATTAGGGCTTTATGGGTCACTAAGGGTGTGGATAAAGATCAGGGCTGTATGGGTCACTAAGGGTATTGGCAAAGATCAGATTTCCATGGAACAAAAAAGGGTATGGACAAAGATCAGAGTTCCATGGATCACTGGCGGTATGGACAAAGATTAGGGCTCCATGGATCTCTGGCGGTATGGACAAAGATCAGGGCTCCATGGGTCACTAATGGTATGGACAAAGATTAGGGCTCCATGGATCTCTGGCGGTATGGACAAAGATTAGGGCTCCATGGGTCACTAACAGTATGGATAAATATCAAGGCTGCAGGGGTCACTAATGGTATGGATAAAGATCAGGGCTCCATTGATCTGGGGAATGGTCAAAGCTAAAAAGATAAAAGAAACACCCAAATCAAAATGTATCATTCAAAATTGCAGGAAATGATAATTTTTTATTTTTGTCAGCCTTAGACTCGTCATGACTTCTAACATTTTATATAATAATAGTAACATCAATTACATAGAGAGAGGACTGCAGTATAATAACTCTGAATAGCAAAGTTGTCTGTAAGTTGATTTGCAGCACGTTAAATGTTTCAACACATTTCTCATTATTCCCAATTGTGCATGCCGAGGATCATCTTGTGGAAAGTCTTGGTTGGTTAGGCTGGACAAGCACATTCAAATAAAATGAAGCAATGCAACCTACCTTTAACAGATGATGTACCTAGAGGTATAGGAATTAGAACTCACAATTTTTAGTATATGTGATTTCTTTCACAAGTTTTCAACAGAAATTCTCACTATTGTGCTTGTACTTCATCCCTCCCATTGTGAGACAAGGTTGGCAGGACCTTGTGTTGTACTAGACACTTGAGGATGGATAAATGTCCACAATGTGTTGTTGGTTAGATACCTGTACCTTTATGGTCACCATATGTTGTCGGTTAGATACCTGTACCTTTATGGTCACCATATGTTGTCGGTTAGATACCTGTACCTTTATGGTCACCATATGTTGTCTGTTAGATACCTGTACCTTTATGGCCACCATTTGTTGTCTGTTAGATACCTGTACCTTTATGTTCACCATATGTTGGTGGTTAGATACCTGTACCTTTATGGCCACCATATGTTGTCGGTTAGAGAACTGTACCTTTATGGCCACCATATGTTGGTGGATAGATACCTGTAACTTTATGGCCACCATATGTTGTCAGTTTGATACCTGTAGCTTTAGGGTTACCATATATTGTTGGTTTGATACCTGTACCTTTATGGCCACCATATGTTGGTGGTTAGATAACTGTACCTTTAAGGTCACTATATGTTGTTGGTTAGATACCTGTACCTTTAAGGTCACCATATGTTGTCGGTTAGATACCTGTACCTTTATGGTCACTATATGTTGGTGGTTAGATAACTGTACCTTTATGGTCACCATATATTGTTGGTTAGATACCTGTACCTTTATGGTCACCATATATTGTTGGTTAGATACCTGTACCTTTATGGCCACCATAGGTTGTTGGTTAGATACCTGTACCTTTATGGCCACCATAGGTGGTTGGTTAGATACCTGTACCTTTATGGCCACCATAGGTTGTTGGTTAGATACCTGTACCTTTATGGTCACCATAGTTTGTTGGTTAGATACCTGTATCTTTATGGCCACCATAGGTGGTTGGTTAGATACCTGTACCTTTATGGCCACCATAGGTGGTTGGTTAGATACCTGTACCTTTATGGCCACCATAGGTGGTTGGTTAGATACCTGTACCTTTATGGCCACCATAGGTGGTTGGTTAGATACCTGTACCTTTATGGCCACCATAGGTGGTTGGTTAGATACCTGTACCTTTATGGCCACCATAGGTTGTTGGTTAGATACCTGTACCTTTATGGTCACCATAGTTTGTTGGTTAGATACCTGTATCTTTATGGCCACCATAGGTTGTTGGTTAGATACCTGTACCTTTATGGCCACCATAGGTGGTTGGTTAGATACCTGTATCTTTATGGCCACCATAGGTGGTTGGTTAGATACCTGTACCTTTATGGCCACCATAGGTTGTTGGTTAGATACCTGTACCTTTATGGTCACCATGGGTTGTTGGTTAGATACCTGTACCTTTATGGTCACCATAGGTTGTTGGTTAGATACCTGTACTTTTATGGCCACCATAGGTTGTTGGTTAGATACCTGTACTTTTATGGCCACCATAGGTTGTTGGTTAGATACCTGTACCTTTATGGCCACCATAGGTTGTTGTTTAGATAACCGTATCTTTATGGCCACCATAGGTTGTTGGTTAGATACCTGTACCTTTATGGCCACCATAGGTTGTTGGTTAGATACCTGTACCTTTATGGTCACCATAGGTTGTTGGTTAGATAACTGTACCTTTATGGTCACCATATGTTGTTGGTTAGATACCTGTACCTTTATGGCCACCATAGGTTGTTGGTTAGATACCTGTACCTTTATGGCCACCATAGGTGGTTGGTTAGATACCTGTACCTTTATGGCCACCATAGGTTGTTGGTTAGATACCTGTACCTTTATGGTCACCATAGGTTGTTGGTTAGATACCTGTATCTTTATGGCCACCATAGGTGGTTGGTTAGATACCTGTACCTTTATGGCCACCATAGGTGGTTGGTTAGATACCTGTACCTTTATGGCCACCATAGGTGGTTGGTTAGATACCTGTACCTTTATGGCCACCATAGGTGGTTGGTTAGATACCTGTATCTTTATGGCCACCATAGGTGGTTGGTTAGATACCTGTACCTTTATGGTCATCATGGGTTGTTGGTTAGATACCTGTACCTTTATGGTCACCATAGGTTGTTGGTTAGATACCTGTACTTTTATGGCCACCATAGGTTGTTGGTTAGATACCTGTACTTTTATGGCCACCATAGGTTGTTGGTTAGATACCTGTACCTTTATGGCCACCATAGGTTGTTGTTTAGATAACCGTATCTTTATGGCCACCATAGGTTGTTGGTTAGATACCTGTACCTTTATGGCCACCATAGGTTGTTGGTTAGATACCTGTACCTTTATGGCCACCATAGGTTGTTGTTTAGATAACCGTATCTTTATGGCCACCATAGGTTGTTGGTTAGATACCTGTACCTTTATGGCCACCATAGGTTGTTGGTTAGATACCTGTACCTTTATGGCCACCATAGGTTGTTGGTTAGATACCTGTACCTTTATGGCCACCATAGGTTGTTGGTTAGATACCTGTACTTTTATGGCCACCATAGGTTGTTGGTTAGATACCTGTACCTTTATGGCCACCATAGGTTGTTGGTTAGATACCTGTACCTTTATGGTCACCATAGGTTGTTGGTTAGATACCTGTACTTTTATGGCCACCATAGGTTGTTGGTTAGATACCTGTACTTTTATGGCCACCATAGGTTGTTGGTTAGATACCTGTACCTTTATGGCCACCATAGGTTGTTGTTTAGATAACCGTATCTTTATGGCCACCATAGGTTGTTGGTTAGATACCTGTACCTTTATGGCCACCATAGGTTGTTGGTTAGATACCTGTACCTTTATGGCCACCATAGGTTGTTGTTTAGATAACCGTATCTTTATGGCCACCATAGGTTGTTGGTTAGATACCTGTACCTTTATGGCCACCATAGGTTGTTGGTTAGATACCTGTACCTTTATGGCCACCATAGGTTGTTGGTTAGATACCTGTACCTTTATGGCCACCATAGGTTGTTGGTTAGATACCTGTACCTTTATGGTCACCATAGGTTGTTGGTTAGATACCTGTACTTTTATGGCCACCATAGGTTGTTGGTTAGATACCTGTACCTTTATGGCCACCATGGGTTGTTGGTTAGATACCTGTACCTTTATGGCCACCATGGGTTGTTGGTTAGATACCTGTACCTTTATAGCCACCCTTATGTTGGGTTTACACCAGAAATGCATACCTTAGCTCATGTTTAGTTTGTAAAGGTTAACGTGTTCATGTACTTATGTGTAAAATGTCATCTGAATAGAATGACAAAATGTAGGTTGATGAACTTTATTCAGTTGGGTAAACAAAAGTGTGCTCAATGCTCTAGTGTGAACGGGTTCTTTGAAAGACAATACCTTGTCTATGCATTTTCCTGCATTTTAATGTGTGATGTAAACAAGTCCTTAGGTGGTGCAAAGATCAATGATAAAATGCAATGTACTGTACCTACCTATAGAACTCAGTATGGGTGACCACACATAACACATCACCATTGCTCTTAGCTCTGAGTCTGTTATCTTTGCTCCTATGATAGCAGTGAGCAGTGTGTGGTTGTTGGGTATACTAAGGATCAGATCAATAACTCATCTATTGTCTATGAGTAAAGTTATCCTCAAAGCATTATATTTAATACAATGTTAAAGAAGGGTTAATTAACCCATTAAATACAAGAGGACATGCCAATTAATTCAACACTGATAGGCTATTAGTTGTATTAGCAGGCTGAAGCGTTTCTATAAATAATGTATAGAGCTGGGTTGGTCCTGGCAGATAAACACTCATGCGGTTAAAGAAAGACAACTGCGAGTCACAAACATCAGCCTGCTTGTAGTCGGTGTAATGAATGTGCATGCGTTTGTTTCTGATTCCTATAGACCTATATTGTGTGCGTGCTGAGTTAGAGCAATGCTATCACTTCCAATCCATGTACAGCATAGCTCTCTACGCCCTGGACACTTTATATGCTCTGTATGCTATATACAGTATATAAGTGCTATATTCTCTATAAGCTCTATACATTCCATAAGCTCTATATACTCTCTACACTCTAAACGTTCTATGCTTTATGCACTCTATACGCTCTATGAGCTCTATGCACTTTCTATGCTCTCAATGCTCTATATGCTGTATATGTTCTATAAGCTCTATATTCTCTATAAGCTCTATATTCTCTATAAGCTCTATATTCTCTATAAGCTCTATATACACTCTGCACTCTAAACATTCTATAGGCACCATATGCTTTATGCACGCTATACGTTCTATAAGCACTATATGTTCTATACACACTATATACGCTCTATGCACTCTCTATGCTCTATAAGTTCTGTATGCTCAATGTGCTCTATACACTCAAAATGTTCTATATGTTCTTTATACTACTGTACATATACTCTATGTGCTTTATATGCTTGATACGCTCTATATGCTCTATACACTCTGTACACTCTATAAGCTCTATATGCTTTATGCATTTTATACACTCTAAACGTTCTATAGGCACCATATGCTTTATACACTCTATACATTCTGTGATCTCTATGCACTTTCTATGCTTTCAATGCTCTATATGCTGTATATGTTCTATAAGCTCTGTATACACTCTACACTCTAAACGTTCTATATGCTATATACATTCTATACTCTCTATATGTTCTATATACTCTATACATTCTGTATGCTCTTTTCATGCTGTACACTCTATATGCTCTATACACTTTATATACCTTTTATGCTCTATACACTATATATATTCTGTATGCTTTAAATGCTTTAAATGCTTAATACGCTCTATAAACTCTATACTGTGCACTCTATACACTCTATATGCTTTAAATACTCTATATGCTCTATACTGTACATTCTATACACTCTATATACTCTATACGCTCAATATGCTCTATGCACTCTATATACTCTATACACTCTATATACTCTATACGCTCTATATACTTTATACGTTCTATACTGTACACTCTGTACACTCTATACACTTTAAACATAATATATGTTCTATACGCTGTGCATGCTCTTTATAAACTGTACACTCTATATACCTTATTTGCTTGATTCACTCTATATGCTCTATACACTGTATACCCTCTATATGCTGTATACGCTCTATATACACTAAACATTTGATATGCTCTATACACTGTATATTCTATATACACTCTATATTCTTTATACACATCATATGCTCTATACACTCTATATACACAATACACTCTATATGCTATATATACTCTATATTCTATATACACTCCATGTGCTCTATATAGTCTATACACTTCATACGCTCTATATAATCTATATACTCTATATGCTCTATATACTCTATATGCTCTATATACTTTATATGCTCTATATTCTCTATATACTCTATATACTCTATATGCTCTATACACTCTATATGCTCTATATATACTCTATACACTTTATATGCTCTATATACTCTATACACGCTATATGCTCTATATACTCTCTATACACTTTATATGCTCTATATACTCTATACACTTTATATGCTCTATACGCCCTATATACTCTATTTGCTCTATACACTCTATATGCCCTATATACTCTATACACTTTATAGGCTCTATATACACTATATGCTCTATACACTCTATATGCTCTATATACTCTATACACTTTATATGCTCTATATACTCTATACACTTTATATGCTCTATACACTATATATACTCTATAAACTCTATATACTCTATATGCTCTATATACTCTTTATGCTCTATACACTCTATATGCCCTATATACTCTATACACTTTATAGGCTCTATATACACTATATGCTCTATACACTCTATATACTCTATACACTTTATATGCTCTATATACTCTATACACTTTATATGCTCTATACACTATATATACTCTATAAACTCTATATACTCTATACACTCTATATGCTCTATATACTCTATATGCTCTATATACTATATATACTCTATACACTTTATATACTCTATACACTCTATATGCTCTATATACTCTATATAGTCTATATGCTCTATATACTCTATACACTCTATACACTTTATATGCTCTATATACTCTATATGCTCTATATACTCTATATGCTCTGTATGTTCTGTATGCTCCATACGCCAACCTGCGCACTCGTTTAGTGTGACTCGTAGTTCTGCAGCTCTCTCCTATACGCTGCCTATGGCGTGCTGTGACATGGACTGACAGCCAGCTCTCGGTACAGTGCAGGTCTGATAAGATGGAAGGACAAACCTCCAGAATGCTGTTTTATAACAGATCTGCTTTTCGGGTGGTTAAGAAATATTTGAGGAAAATGTGTAAAATGATTTTTTTCTGCCCATTTCTAGCACTGTGAATGTATGATACAATATAGTATATAAGTGAATGAAATGTGTTGGATTGATCATAGGAGAGCAATTAAAAAGAATTGTAAACAAATGACAGAAAATTGTTTGAATGGATGAAAATCGCTGTATGGGCCATTCGCGTCACGCCGTGATGGATCGAGTTGATGCTGCAAGTAAAATGCAATTTTGTGTAAACAGATTGAAGGTAAAGCCGTGCGGCGTGTGCGTGCGCTGACAGAGAAATCGTTGCTGCAAACGTCTTGAAGTTGTTCGGATCACAGATAAATACTTCTTCCTAGTCTAAGCCTTATTGGAAATGATCATCCAATAATAATAAATCAAGCAATAAGCAATAAAGACTTGGAAGCCAATCATTAAGAAGAAAGGTGAGGGGTGGAAGTGGGATTCTGGGGTCTTCTATAGAGCGGTGGGTTCTCCATGGACGTATTCCGATATTCAGCCGTCAGGGTCAGACAGATGGGGGCAGCAGCAGCCATTGTTGAAGCAGAACGCATTATGCACGCTGCAGTTGCTATTCTCTTAAATGTGCATTTTAAAAGTCTGTAGCTGTGATATACTGCTGGTGTCAGCATAGCATGTAGGATCGCACGCTGCCATGTTACTCGCCTGCAATGATAACAAGCCTGTTGTACTTCTGCATAATGTAGAGAAAGCGCCGCCATCCATTTACACGTGTCTCTGCGTTAACTGCTACATATGCAGCATGCTTAGGGGAGCAGCCATGGGAAAGCGATATACAATGGCAACCACCAACGCTAATTCATATTGCTTCTTCCCCCCCTCAAGGGCAGGTGGGTGATACTATGGACAGGAGGAATATATTCCCATGTTCCCTGCAGTCATAATGCAGTACAAGTCCCTCTGGCAGCAACACAGTTAAAGGGACAGATCACAATCCAGGGCTGGGATTGCTCAGCAGGGCTCATGACAGCTGTAAAGGGAACCTGTCAGGAGGACTGACATCTAGGACACGTTGGTTTCCCATCCAGCACTGGGAGGTGTCATTGCTTTAATCTTCAAAGCATTATTGATCTCAGAGAAAGCACGGCTCTGTGTGTGATGTCGTACAGGCATGCTATGCCCCCTGACCCCTTACTGTATGGGGGGGGGGGGGGATTAACAGCTGACAACCCCCCCTGCTAGATGAGAGTCCTAGCCATCCTATGAAATGTCCGTCCTGACCAGGGGAGGACTGGGCCAGGGGGCAGGGGGGCAATTGCCCCCTGGGCCGCTCTGATGTCCTGGAAAAAGACTACACCGCTTCTGCCACAGACATGCCTAAAGGATTCCTGGTAAAGAGAAGTAAAAAGTCTCCATCGCTAACCTACTGAGTGCGGGATGAAGACAAGGACAGAGCGCAGACCCCCCTCCCCAGTATGGATGGTGTAAACTGTGTCTGAGCAGAGGCCGGTTCCATGCCCCACTGGAGGCTCTCCTCCCTTTGCCAGCCCCAACCAAGCTGTCCCAGCTCCCCTCAACCGCTCCCTGCTGGCCAGGTTGGGAACCCCAATTCAGCCTGGGGGTGAGTAGAGAGTACCTGGAGAAGGACTTCAGCCTGGAATGGGGGTCAGGAGGAGTACAGGAAGAGGGAGAGTGGGAGGGGGGCCGAGTCGCTGCACCATGGGCGTCTGGTTTGTACTTGCCCCCTGGGCTAAAAGTTGCCAGTCTGCCCCTGGTCCTGACAGATTCCTTTAACCACACTGAGTGCAGTCAAGGACCAAGGTTACACTAGTAGACCCTCAAAGCATAATTTGGGAGGTAATGTACTAAAGGGATCACTTCTGAGCCAATTTGTGTTCATTTCAGACAGGCCCGGACTGGAACAAAAAAATAAGCCCGGGTATTTTAGACTGAGCAGCCGATTTTTCCAGGGGGTGGGGGGGAGGCATTCGTGGGGGCGGTTGGTAACGGGATATTCATGGAGTCGGTCCTCCGCACTGTAATGTGAAGGGGCTCCATCATATAAAGTGGACTGAACTGGAACTGTAAAGGGTCACTGCAATGAATACAGTAAAGTCCCCTTTATATCACAGTGCCCCCTTTATATCACAGTGCCCCCTTTATATCACAGTGCCCCTTTATATTACAGTGCCCCCTTTATATCACAGTGCCCCCTTTATATTACAGTGCCCCTAGCAATCACAGCCCCCCTTGCAATCATGCCTTCCCCCCCTCTAATCACAGTGCCCCCTTTTACTCTCTGTCTACCCTACTTTCAGCAGGATTCAGCCTTTCCTCTCCAGAATCTCCCGTCCCACCGATGATGTCATCCTATTATAGGGTTCCCACCTGTTTCGGGATTCGCCTGGACAGTCCGGGTTTTTAATTCAGCTGGACTAAAACCCAGACACATGATTCAAAACCCGGCCTGTCCAACATTATTCAGAGACAGGAATGTGGCTTGGAATGAGGCCTGACAGGAGGGTGAGGGGGCACTATGAGCACATTACTATTCTCTTTGGAGAGCCCAAAGGGGTTCCAGGTCTGTTACAATACTATAGTGTATACTAAAAAAAATAATATGAAAAGTCTCCCGCTCTCTGTGCAGATCTCCAGCTCCTTCAGCTCCTCCCACCGCTTTGTCTTCTGATAGGATGATATCGTCAGAGGCAGAGGCAGTGGGCAGAGGAGACACAGGACATAGCAAGAGGTGAACCGTGACCTTATCCGCACCAAGGTCGCTGCCTACCTCCCACTGTGTGGCCCTGTCATCAACAGGCCTGGGGTTGAGGACTCCTGCATTAGTCAGCACTTGTTAGGATATGCAGCCTGGTGGCCCCAGCCCACCAGGCAAAAGCCTGGTGTGCCCTATGGCCAGTCTGGGCCAGATTTCATACACCTAGGCATGTGCAATAAAATAGCAATCTACATGATGATTGACACACTCATTTAATAAATAAATCCTATTAGCTCTATATTTCTAACATACACCAATGCCTCCAACTTTACAGAAGGTTTTCCAGGATATATTAAGGACTCACGAGTATATCATCATGGCCTTATGGGTACCAATGGGCAGATTATTGGTGATAATTATGTTCTATACCGGGGGTCTCCAAACTTTCACAATTAAGGGCCAGCTTACTGTCCTTCATACTTTAGGGGGCCAGACTCTGGCTAGTGGAAGTAGAAAATCTCAAAAGCTTGGTGCTCAGGGGGAGTAAAAAAACTCATCATTGGCATCAGTGGGAGGAATAGTGCCCCATCATTGGCATCAGTGGGAGGAATAGTGCCCCATCATTGGTGTCAGTGGGAGGAATAGTCCCCCATCATTGGTGTCAGTGGGGGGAATAGCCCCCCATCATTGGTGTCAGCAGGAAGAATAGGCCCCCATCATTAGTGTCAGTGGGAAAAATAGTCCCCCATTATTGGTATCAGTGAGGGGAATAGTGCCCCCTGATTGGCATCAATAGAAGAAATAATGCCCCATCATTGGTGTCAATGGGTAGAATAGTGCCCCAATCATTGGTGTCAGTGGGAGGAATAGTGCCCCATCATTGGTGTCAGTGGGTAGAATAGTGCCCCATCATTGGTGTCAGTGGGAGGAATAGTGCCCCATCATTGGTGTCAGTGGGTAGAATAGTGCTCCATCATTGGTGTCAGTGGGAGGAATAGTGCCCCATCATTGGTGTCAGTGGGAGGAATAGTGCCCCATCATTGGTGTCAGTGGGAGGAATAGTGCCCCATCATTGGTGTCAGTGGGAGGAATAGTGCCCCATCATTGGTGTCAGTGGGAGGAATAGTGCCCCATCATTGGTATCAGTGGGAGGAATAGTGCCTCATCATTGGTGTCAGCGGGAGGAATAGTGCCTCATCATTGGTGTCAGTGGGAGGAATAGTGCCCCATCATTGGTATCAGTGGGAGGAATAGTGCCCCATCATTGGTGTCAGTGGGAGGAATAGTGCCCCATCATTGGTGTCAGTGGGAGGAATAGTGCCCCATCATTGGTGTCAGTGGGAGGAATAGTGCCCCATCATTGGTATCAGTGGGAGGAATAGTGCCCCATCATTGGTGTCAGTGGGAGGAATAGTGCCCCATCATTGGTGTCAGTGGGAGGAATAGTGTCCCATCATTGGTGTCAGTGGGAGGAATAGTGCCCCATCATTGGTGTCAGTAGCAGGAATAGTGCCCCATCATTGGTATTAATGGAAGTACTTGTGCCCAAGGGCCATAAAAATGCAAGCAAATGGCCACATCCAGCTCGTGAGATGAAAATTGTTAATCGTCTTCTGGCCATAACCATGTCTTGGTGAGATCAGACTGATATTACTAGGTAAGAACGTAGATTATTGTAAGTGGGGCGAGGAGTTCTACCCCCGGGGGAATGAACTCTGCAGAGCGCTGTGTGTTCATTCTATATAAATACAGGAAATAAAATGATCAATACCCATTGGTGTTAATTTGGGTGTTTTGATTGACAGCAGATATTGATCGCAGACCACAGACAGCAGTTATTTCTCGGTGTTGTATATTTCCATCTGTTTTGATGGGATAATTATTGATCCGCGCATACATCTTTTATAGTTTTACTTCATACCAAGTGAAATTCAATCTGAAACATCTGATTTGTAATCTTTTACGATTGGTCAGTCTACCCAGCATGACTTCACCTTCACCGACCATTAAACAAAGCCAAACCTGGAAATGCAAATTATAAGAAAAAAAAAGAAAATCCCCGAAATGTCCATCCTGTTGTTTAACAAACTGTTAAAAGATTTGCTCACACATGGCTTTAGCATCGCAAACCTTCATTTAATCAATTGTCTAATTACCTATCCGCGGGATTCAGCGCTTTCCAAGCTCAATGCCCTCCAATGCGGCTGAAGGAGACATTCCTCATAGAGGAGCAGTGCAGGCCCGCGTCTTTATCCCGTGACTTTCCGTGAGCCGCCATCCTTTGTCCAGAGCTGATATAGAGCAGCAACAATGCTTTAGCTGCGATTATTTAAAATTATTATTATAGAAGATTGACAGTATCTCACAAAAGTAAGTACACCCCTCCCATTTGTGTAAATATTTTATTCTATCTTTTCATGTGACAACACTGAAGAAATGAGACTTTGCTACAATGTAAAGTAGTGAGTGTACAGCTTGTATAACAGTGTAAATTTACTGTCCCCTCAAAATAACTCAACACACAGCCATTAATGTCTAAACCGCTGGCAACAAAAGTGAGTACACCCCTAAGTGACAACACACAGCCATTAATGTCTAAACCGCTGGCAACAAAAGTCAGTACACCCCTAAGTGACAATCTCCAAATTGGTCCCAATTAGCCATTTTCCCTCCCCGGTGTCATGTGACTCGTTAGTGTTACAAGGTCTCAGGTGTGAATGGGGAGCAGCAGGTGTGTTAAATTTGGTGTTATCGCTCAGGGGTGTACTCACTTTTGTGAGATACTGTATATAGCGCCAACAGTTTGCAAAGCGTTTTACAGTATAATGATATAATGGGAGACAGTGCAATTACAATGCAATTCAATACAAGAGGACTGGGGGGGCCTTACTCATAAGAGCTTATAATCTAACAAAGGGAAATTAAATTTTTTTATAAGCATATGCCAGGGGCGTAATTAGAACCTTTAGGGCCCTGGTGCAAAAGCCATGAAGGGCTACCTGATCCCCGGCCGGTGCTCTGCCTCCAAGCCCCCCCGTGTTCTTTTATTACAGTCCTGTAGCGGGACCCTTTGACATGCTCTGCAGAGGGCCCCCTTCCTGCCTTCTTGGGCCTCCCCCCCCCCCACAGTGGCGGAGCGCCAGGGCGACCTTTGCGACCCTAGTTCTGCCACTGGCATATGCAAATATCAGCAGCTTAGAGTGGAACTAAAACCTCTTATTTTACAGGCAAGGAGGCTACCATATTGGCCTCTGTTTGATTGCCATGGTGCTGCTCATGCGATCAGTTAGGACACCAGTCATTTGATGGATTGACAGTTCAGTTGAGAATTCAAGAAACTGTGATAGTTATCACTCTTGGCTTGAATGTAACTGTTTTGGGAAGCAGTTACATTGATGGGTTTAGTTCCACTTTCAAGTGTATGTCAAGCCTCAGATTTAATTTTAATTTTTTGATACGGTGAAGAAGGGTTTGCGTTAGGGATGAGCTATCCATTGGAGGGAAAATCTCTTAAATGGAGCAATGAATTGCAGTAAAATCTAACAGGGATGCTAATTATTGATGAGCTTGGGTTGAGGCTTGGATTTTGTCCAAGCCCAAGTTCATCCAAACCTGGAATTTGTTATTGCTGGGCCAATGGGCTGCAGATGGAAGATTCCCTATCCTGCAGCTTATGTACACAAATGGGGTGTGCATGCATGTGATATCGGTACCCTAATATGGCCACAATAGGTCAATGTCATTGACCTAACATGGCCATGTGCCTATATAAGTATAATTATGTCACAAACAACTCCACCCCCTTGTGTATACGAACTACAGTATGGGGGATCTCTCACCTGGAGCCCATTGGCCCACCAATGACAGACTCCAGGTTTGGATTAACTTGGACTCGGACCAATCTCATCACTAGTTAGTATCCCTGTCAGATTATTCTGCTATTAGTTGCTCTGTTTGAGAAATTTCATAATCAACAGAGGTTTTAATCCTTCCCTACGGACAGATTTAAATTAGACCTCCATCCCTTTGACAGTTATCACCATATGTCTCTATTGGAATATCGTGTACTCCTTCTACTTCTGTTCCAGTGACACCAGGAACATTTTGGATTTCCTCTTTTCTGTCGCTTTATGCACACTGGGATCCAAACCCCCATGTGTGAGCCCGCCAGGAGAGGTCATCTGTACAGGGAAATTATCTGCAACCAGGGTATTCTTTACAGCTTCATGTACAGTATACAGGGGTCATGTATATATGCAGCTATGGGCCGGAGAATTCCCCGGACGCAGATAATTGGCCTATACAGAGGACCACTTCCTGGCAGGCTCACACATGTGGGTTTGGATTCTAGTCCAAACATGTCCGAGTTCATTGCTGATCATCATATTGCCACCACTGCAGGGGTTACATTATATACCAGGGGATTTATATATTTCCCTTTCTCAGGCATAATATGGATTTCAAAATATCAGATGAAATCCAATCAGATGTTATATGAATAAAGCCGCCACACGAAAAGGCTTCTTCCAAGTAAAATTCTTTATTCCAACATGGATAGCGGTGACAACATGACAAATACTGACGCGTTTCGGCTTTACGCCTTCCTCATAGCCTTCCTCACAGTGCGGTGGAGCTAGGGTGAGTTATTGAAATCCAATCAGACCCTGGCTTCCCCAAGATGGCTACTGGAGTCCGGTGCTGAGGACAAGTCAATCCTCCACTAGATTCCGCTAGAGCCCTTCTTAGGCACAAGATGGGTTTCCAAATATTGGGAGAATTCCAATAAGACACAGGCTCCCCCAAGATGGCTGCTGGAGTCTTCCCCAAGATGGCTGCTGGAGTCCGGTGCTGAGGACAAGTCAATCCTCCACTAGATTCCTCTAGAGCAGCGGTCCTCAACCCTGGCCTACAGGGCCCATTAACAGGCCAGATTTGCAAGATAACTGAAATACATCCCAGGTGATATCATTTGCTGCTCAGTGATTGCAGTACTCTAGTCTGCATCTCCCCAAGATAATACTTAAAATCTGGCCTGTTAGTGGGCCCTGAGGACCGGAGTTGAGGACCACTGCAGAGCACTTCTTGGGCACAAGATGGGTTTCCAAATATTGGGAGAACTCCAATAATTCACAGACTCCCCGAAGATGGCTGCTGGAGTCTTCTCCAAGATGGCTGCTGGAGTCCGGTGCTGAGGACAAGTCAATCCTCTGAAAGGTTCCTCTAGAGCACTTCTTGGGCACAAGATGGGTTTCCAAATATTGGGAGAACTCCAATAATTCACTGGTTCCCCGAAGATGGCTGCTGGAATCTTCCCCAAGATGGCTGCTGGAGTCCTGTGCTGAGGACAAGTCAATCCTCTGCAAGGTTCCTCTAGACCACTTCTTAGGCACAAGGTGGGTTTCAACATCTCAGAAGAAATCCAATCAGACACAGTTTCCCCGAAGATGGCTGCTGGAGTCCTGTGCTGAGGACAAGTCAATCCTTAGCAAGATTCCTCTAGAGCCATTCCTAGGCCTAAAATTAAACCAAAAATAACCGCGCTTAGTCAATCAATAAAGGCAGCCAGTACAATAGGTAAGATCAGACCACAGATATATAAATAAATAAAGTGTACAGCGCCATATAAATAAACCAAAAAGTAGTGAAAAAGGAAATAATCATATGTCTGTGCAAAATAGAAGGTCAAAGGTTAACCCCAAGAACAGTCCATAAGTCCACAACAAAAGCTCTTTCCTTGTGTTGAAACCAGTTGGCAGAAATGGAGGAGAATCCAGCACCAAGGGAATCTAATCCATAGACAATACAACACCATGTGCTCTGAAAAAAGATGTCTCCTTACCAGAACAATTGACCCTCGGTTGGGAGTGGTCAAACAAGTATGTGTTAAGGTGACAGACTCTGGGTATATGATACCAGGCTCAGATCAGTGGTCCAGTGTCATTGGGTCTGTAAAGATGATGACTCCACAGCACTCCCACCTCTCCCAATACTCGTCAGTTGGATAGGTAAATACACCTCCAAAAACAAGGGAGACTCCAATGGTGTAGTATGTACAATTTATTGATAAAAGGTCATAAAATGGAAACCCACATGCCAGTAGATGAAACGAACATGAAGCACAAGATGGCCAGTGGGCGTGTCTACGTGCGGGCGTGCCTGACGCATTTTGTCATCACAGGGACGTTGTCAAAGGCGTGAATAAATAGAGCTGCACCCGGAAGCCCGGAAGCCGCATCGCAGCAAAGCTGCCTAGGCATGAGATGGGTTTCATAATCTCGGAAGAAATCCAATCAGACACAGTCTCCACCAAGATGGCTGCTGGAGTCCTGTGCTGAGCATAGGTTTGTGCAGCCTATTGCATTAGAATGTGCACCCCAAAACTCAAACACATGTGCCTTTCTCTGCTGCCTAGCCACTTCTTGTTTATTCACAAACTGAAGCATAATAAACACAGTTTACTATGCTTCAGTTATGAATAAACACAGTGAGTGAGCGGGATCACAGTGTTCATTTAGAAAAGGAAGGCCCCCACTCTCCATCTCTATCCTGAAACATCCCCTGCAGCAGCTGGGGGGAGAGGAGGGAAGCCAGACGCACTGCGGGGTGGGAGGGCCAACGCGGGGGAAACCCAGGCATTAGGGGGAATCGGCACTGCACCTAGTGATTAGGGTATGCCTAGACACACCTGGCACACCCCCTGTGCACGCCTATGGTGCTGAGGACAAGTCAATCCTCTGAAAGGTTCCTCTAGAGAAATTCTTGGGCACAAGATGGGTTTTAAAATCTTGGAAGAAATCCAATCAGACACAGTCTCCCCCAATATGGCTGCCAGAGTCCTGTGCTGAGGACAAGTCAATCCTCTGCATGGTTCCCCCTTGAGTCAGTGGTCAACAACAGCAATTATGTGAATGATTTATTGACTTCTGAAACAAGGAAATAGTTTAGCAGTCTATGGTCCCGGCCTCACCCCATTGCCCTGTTAACCTGACAGAGGCTCAGCACCCACAGCACCGGCCTGAATTCCTGTTCAATGTAATGAATAAAATAAATGGCAAGTTGGAGAACATCCACATATCTCTGTGATGGGTAATTTATGGACTCTGCACTCTGTAGTAGCAGAGAGCAGAGCAGAGCGGTGTTGCATGTGAGAAGCCATGCTTACCATCCTGCGTCATGCGTCTCTGAGCACAAAACCATCAGCTTGGGTTTAGACATCGCCGGTGACTGTGAAGATAGCGCTCTGCGCAGGAATAATTAAAGGGGTAAATATACAAGTACTGCGCTCCGAGTACTGCGCTCCGAGTACTACGCTCCAAGTACTGCGCTCCGAGTACTGCGCTCCGAGTACTACGCTCCAAGTACTGCGCTCCGAGTACTGCGCTCCGAGTACTGCGCTCCGAGTACTACGCTCTAAGTACTGCGCTCTGAGTACTACGCTCCAAGTACTGCGCTCCGAGTACTACGCTCTAAGTACTGCGCTCTGAGTACTACGCTCCAAGTACTGCGCTCCGAGTACTGCGCTCCGAGTACTGCGCTCCGAGTACTGCGCTCCGAGTACTGCGCTCCGAGTACTACGCTCCGAGTACTACGCTCCTAGAGGAACGAACAAACAATCTCTCTGTGCTGCGACATTAAATAAAAATAACCCCCCCCCCCCCAGCTCATTTCGGAAACAGATCTTCTCCCTAATTTCCTCTCTATCACATCTCCTCCATACCCTCTCCATACCATTCATCTCCTCCATACCCTCTCCATACCATTCATCTCCTCCATACCCTCTCCAGAGCTTCCTCTACTTCACCTGGGTATAGATAAATTCCCTCTTAGATCAGGAGTGGTAATAATATATCTCTTACTTGCAGCAAAGTTAAATATTACCAAATATTGGAAAACCACGGAACCCCCTTCCCTGGGGTCCATACCTGCCGACCTCAACCCCCAGTGTGAGATGGAGAGAATAGAAGCTAGAAGGAATTTAAACATGGACAAGTATATTTATAGACGGTCCTCATGGCTGTCACATCCGAGGTGCACGGTATAAATGTATAAATGGAGTGTTTTTGTTAACTATTACTTGTTGAATATCTTCTGTTGAGATCCACCTCGCCTGACTGATATGCTGATGGTGGGGGTGGCTTGGTTCCCGTATGCAGCGAGCAACACATGCCAGCCGGCATCTCTCCCCAGCTGCCTCTGACAAGTCGCACTCAGACCAGTGCAGAGCTGAGTGCACTCAACCTGCCCTGGCATAGGGAAAAGGGATCACATATAGAAAGGAAGGTCCTGCGCTAGAAACAAAGTGAGTAAATTTTAGTCCAATGAAACAGTAAATCCATCCATCCACCAGGGTCAGCTGTCAGGGCAAATAAGTGCCCCCACCACCCTGCCTCTTACCGTCCTGATGTTAATATAAGCCATCCATATCCAAATCCCAGGCTCGTCCCGTATTCAGATCAATATCCAGTAATGGTCAGGGTTCAAACAAGCTCTCAGGGAAGGATCTCACAAAATCCCCAGACTCAGAATCCAGTCCACAGGGAAGAGGTGTCAGAAGACCCCAACAATATAAGAACACTCATAGAGTAGTATGTAAGGATTAAGGTCAAAAAAATTGTATTAAACTATTGCACTCATATACAAATGCAGAGCAGGGTCAGTATTCAATGTGTAGTCCCATTCCCACCAACAAAATGGCTGCTGCGTTCACGGCGCGATAAAGTCACAATCCTGCCCGACACGTTTCGTCACCAAATGACTACACATTGAATACTGACCCTGCTCTGCATTTGTATGTGAGTGCAATAGTTTAATAAAAAAAAAAATTGACCTTAATCCTTACATACTACTCTATGAGTGTTCTTAAATTCTTGGGGTCTTCTGACACCTCTTCCCTGGGGACTGGATTCTGAGTCTGGGGATTTTGGGAGATCCTTCCCTGAGAGCTTGTTTGAACCCTGACCATTACTGGATATTGATCTGAATACAGGACGAGCCTGGGATTTGGATATGGATGGCTTATATTAACATCAGGATGGTAAGAGGCAGGGTGGTGGGAGCACCTATCTGCCCTGACAGCTGACCCGGGTGGATGGATGGATTTACTGTTTCATTGGACTAAAATTTACTCACTTTGTTTCTAGCGCAGCACCTTCCTTTCTATATCTGTTTTATGTTTTTTATCCTAATACGTGCAGCTGCTGGGTGTATTGAAAGTGATTTACTCTTTATTGGTTATTTGTTAGTGGATCCAAGCGCAACTTCTCTTGGTTTTATTTTAAAAGGGATGGCATACTAGCACATTATGTGACACTTACCTCCAAACTAAGCCTTCATCATCCCCGCTGGAGATCACATCCATCTTCACCCGTCTTCCTTCTGGGTCTGCGGGCTCCGGCTGTGCTACTGGCTACATCCGTGCAGGAGCTGCCGGTCACAGCACATGCGGCCGTTCCTTCAGAGCGCAGTATACAATAATTATCTATTAAATGGTGCAGGTTTGGGAGATATTTACACTACCTATAGGTAAGCCTTATTATAGACCTACAGTATCTATAGGAACAAACATTGCAGGGGGGTTTACAACCTCTTTAAGGGAATTCTATAGAGGCATTCGAATGATAAGAACATTCTTTGGAGGAGTTTGAATGATAGGAGCTTTCTATGAAGGCATTAGAATGTTAGGGACATTCTATGGAGGCATTACAATGATAAGAACCTTCTATGGAGGCATTGGAATGATAAGAACCTTCTATGGAGGCATTAGAATGTTAAGGGCATTCTATGGAGGCATTAGACTGATAAGAACTTTCTATGGAGGCATTAGAATAATAAGGTCATTCTATAGAGGCATTAGAATGTTAGGGGTATTCTATGGAGGCATTAGAATGATAAGAACTTTCTATGGAGGCGTTAGAATGTTAAGGGCATTCTATGGAGGCATTAGACTGATAAGAACTTTCTATGGAGGCATGAGAATGTTAAGGTCATTCTATGGAGGCATTAGAATGTTAGGGGCATTCTATGGAGGCATTATAATGTTGGGGGCATTCTATGGAGGCATTAGAATTAAAATAACTTTCTATGGAGGCATTAGAAAGATAAGAACTTTCTATGGAGGCATTAGAATGTTAAGAACATTCTATGGAGTCATTAGAATGATAAGAACTTTCTATGGAGGCATTAGAATGTTAAGGGCATTCTATGGAGGCATTAGAATGTTAGGGGCATTCTATGGAGGCATTAGAATTGAAATAACTTTCTCTGTAAGCATTAAAATAGGGGCTTTATATGGAGGAGATCGAATGATAAGAGCAATATATGGAGGCATCAGAATGATAAGAACTTTCTGTGGAGGCATTAGAATGATAAGAACTTTCTATGGAGGCATTAGAAAGATAAAAACTTTCTATGGAAGCATTAGAAAGATAAGAACTTTCTATGGAGGCATTAAAATAGGGGCTTTATATGGAGGAGATTGAATGATAAGAGCAATCTATGTAGGCATCAGAATGATAAGAACTTTCTGTGGAGGCATTAGAATGATAAGAACTTTCTATGGAGGCATTAGAAAGATAGGAACTTTCTATGGAGGCATTAGAATGTTAGGGGTATTCTTTGGAGGAGTTTGAATGATAGGAGCTTTCTATGAAGGCATTAGAATGATAAGAACCTTCTATGGAGGCATTAGAATGATAAGAACCTTCTATGGAGGCATTAGAATGTTAAGGGCATTCTATGGAGGCATTAGACTGATAAGAACTTTCTATGGAGGCATTAGAATGTTAAGGTCATTCTATAGAGGCATTAGAATGTTAGGGGTATTCTATGGAGGCATTAAAATGATAAGAACTTTCTATGGAGGCATTAGAATGTTATGGTCATTCTATGGAGGCATTAGAATGTTAGGGGCATTCTATGGAGGCATTAGAATGTTGGGGGCATTCTATGGAGGCATTAGAATTAAAATAACTTTCTATGGAGGCATTAGAAAGATAAGAACTTTCTATAGAGGCATTAGAATGTTAAGGACATTCTATGGAGTCATTAGAATGATAAGAACTTTCTATGGAGGCATTAGAATGTTAAGGGCATTCTATGGAGTCATTAGACTGATAAGAACTTTCTATGGAGGCATTAGAATCTTAAGGTCATTCTATGGAGGCATTAGAATGTTAGGGGCATTCTATGGAGGCATTAGAATGTTAGGGGCATTCTATGGAGGCATTAGAATTGAAATAACTTTCTATGGAGGCATTAGAATGATAAGAACTTTCTATGGAGGCATTAGAAAGATAAGAACTTTCGATGGAGGCATTAGAATGTTAACATTCTTTGGAGACATTAGAATTGAAATAACCTTTTATGGAAGCATTAGAAAAATAAGAACTTTCTATGGAGGCATTAAAATAGGGGCTTTATATGGAGGAAATCGAATGATAAGAGCAATCTATGGAGGCATCAGAATGATAAGAACTTTCTGTGGAGACATTAGAATAAGAACTTTCTACGAGGACATTAGAATGTTAAGGGCTTTCTATGGAGGCATCAGAATAAGAACTTTCCATGGAGGTATCAGAATAAGAACTTTCTATGGAGGCATCAGAATAAGAACTTTCTATGGAGGCATCAGAATAAGAACTTTCTATGGAGGCATCAGAATAAGAACTTTCCATGGAGGTATCAGAATAAGAACTTTCTATGGAGGCATCAGAATAAGAACTTTCTATGGAAGCATCAGAATAAGAACTTTCTATGGAGGCTTTAGAATGTTAAGGACTTTCTATGGAGGCATCAGAATAAGAACTTTCTATGGAGGCATTAGAATGTTAGGGGTATTCTTTGGAGGAGTTTGAATGATAGGAGCTTTCTATGAAGGCATTAGAATGATAAGAACCTTCTATGGAGGCATTAGAATGATAAGAACCTTCTATGGAGGCATTAGAATGTTAAGGGCATTCTATGGAGGCATTAGACTGATAAGAACTTTCTATGGAGGCATTAGAATGTTAAGGTCATTCTATAGAGGCATTAGAATGTTAGGGGTATTCTATGGAGGCATTAAAATGATAAGAACTTTCTATGGAGGCATTAGAATGTTATGGTCATTCTATGGAGGCATTAGAATGTTAGGGGCATTCTATGGAGGCATTAGAATGTTCGGGGCATTCTATGGAGGCATTAGAATTAAAATAACTTTCTATGGAGGCATTAGAAAGATAAGAACTTTCTATAGAGGCATTAGAATGTTAAGGACATTCTATGGAGTCATTAGAATGATAAGAACTTTCTATGGAGGCATTAGAATGTTAAGGGCATTCTATGGAGTCATTAGACTGATAAGAACTTTCTATGGAGGCATTAGAATCTTAAGGTCATTCTATGGAGGCATTAGAATGTTAGGGGCATTCTATGGAGGCATTAGAATGTTAGGGGCATTCTATGGAGGCATTAGAATTGAAATAACTTTCTATGGAGGCATTAGAATGATAAGAACTTTCTATGGAGGCATTAGAAAGATAAGAACTTTCGATGGAGGCATTAGAATGTTAACATTCTTTGGAGACATTAGAATTGAAATAACCTTTTATGGAAGCATTAGAAAAATAAGAACTTTCTATGGAGGCATTAAAATAGGGGCTTTATATGGAGGAGATCGAATGATAAGAGCAATCTATGGAGGCATCAGAATGATAAGAACTTTCTGTGGAGACATTAGAATAAGAACTTTCTACGAGGACATTAGAATGTTAAGGGCTTTCTATGGAGGCATCAGAATAAGAACTTTCCATGGAGGTATCAGAATAAGAACTTTCTATGGAGGCATCAGAATAAGAACTTTCTATGGAGGCATCAGAATAAGAACTTTCTATGGAGGCATCAGAATAAGAACTTTCCATGGAGGTATCAGAATAAGAACTTTCTATGGAGGCATCAGAATAAGAACTTTCTATGGAAGCATCAGAATAAGAACTTTCTATGGAGGCTTTAGAATGTTAAGGACTTTCTATGGCGGCATCAGAATAAGAACTTTCTATGGAGGCTTTAGAATGTTAAGGGCTTTGTACAGAGAATTCTGCTCCTATGAATGATTTGCTGTATAGCTCAGTCTGGGGCCACACTGATGCCATGAAATGCGTCATCTCAATGATATAGAAGAGGCGTCATAGTGGGCAGACACGAGGGAACCTCTCCGGAAATCCCATCTTCCTGAACATTGTTGTAGAATGGACCGTCATTAAATTGTTTCTCTGGTGGAAAGATTTCTGGAGCTATTTATAAGAGAAATGAAATAGTATGAATAGAATATGGGAAAACAAGTGCACTCTGCCCCCGGGGGGAACGGACCAATCACGTTCCGTGTTTCATTCTGCAGTAAAATGAAAGAAGAAGTCTGGATGGTTCTTATTTTTCTCCCCACAATTATTCTCTAAATGTTTCTGCAGTCTCTCCTCTGTATTACAGAATTCTCTTTCCTTTGTTGCAGAATTTAGGATGCTTTGAAGAATTTGTCACACATAAATCCATGTCAATGTTTTGTAGATTCAAACACTGCCAAAATCTTATTTTTAAAGTCACAGCGCCGTGGAGGAGCAGCGCCGCGGTTTTGGCTCCTTCTCATCAAACCTCCACATTGAAGGAGTCAGGAGCTGTCAATGTTCCTCTCGGCCCGGAGAGATTCGCAGCCGTTGTCCTCACAGGCAGAATGGTGTCACATGGATGTGAACGGATACAATTCCTCTTTTCTTGGTGAAAAATTCCCTTTAAAGTGGAACAAAATTTTCCCAATCAACACAAATTATCATCAATCCTCATGCTGCCAGCATTAGTCATAAGATAGGAAGGGGGATTATATTTACTTGATATATTTATTTATTTTACATTTCTTCAGTTACTTCCTGGTTTATGGCCTAGGCCACATGATGTCATACATCCCAGAAGTCTTCATGGGGGAGGAGCTTTCTCAGCTAAGCGCACTCTCCTGCCTGCATGCCTGAGCTAAGGGCAGAAGGATTCAAGGAAGTAAACACTACATTAATGATCTGCCCTTACTCAAGATGGCCACAGCTAAAAATGCTGGGAGGGGGGCTTCAAAGTGATTTATCAGTAAAATAAAACATGGAGTTATGAATGGATGGATGGGGAGACATGGATTGATGGATGGATGGGGACATGGATTTATGAAGACATAGATGGATGGAGACATGGATGGTTGGAGAAATGGATGGATTGGGGAGACATGGACGGATGGAGACATGGATGGATGAATGGAGACATGGATGGATGGAGACATGAATGGATGGGGAGACATGGATGGAGACATGGAAGGTTGGAGAAATGGATAGATGGGGGGGGGGAGACATGGGTGGATAGATGGAGATATGGATGGATGGAGACATGGATAGATGGATGGAGACATGGATGGATGAAGACATGGATGGCTGGAAAAATGAATGGATGGAGACATGGATGGATGGATGGAGATATGGATTGATGGATGGAGACATGGATTGATGGATGGAGACATGGATGGCTGGAGAAATGGATGGGGAGACATGGATGGATGGAGACATGGATGGATGAATGGAGACATGGATAGATGGATGGAGACATGGATGGCTGGAGAAATGGATGGGGAGACATGGATGGATGGAGACATGGATGGATGAATGGAGACATGGATGGATGGAGACATGGATAGATGGATGGTGACATGGATGGATGGAGACATGGATAGATGGATGGTGACATGGATGGATGGAGACATGGATAGATGGATGGAGACATGGATGGCTGGAGAAATGGATGAATGGGGGAGACATGGGTGGATGGAGACAATTAATGGATGAATGGAGACATGGATGGATGGGGAGACATGTCTGGATGGATGGATGGAGACATAGATGGATAGATGGAGACATGGATGGATGGAGACATGGATGGATTGATGGAAACATAGATGGATAGATGGATGGAGACATGGATAGATGAATGGAGACATGGATGGATGGAGACATAGATGAATAGATGGAGACATGGAGAGATGGATGGAGACGTGGATGGATGGAGACATAGATGAATAGATGGAGACATGGAGAGATGGATGGAGACGTGGATGGATGGAGACATAGATGAATAGATGGAGACATGGAGAGATGGATGGAGACGTGGATGGATGGAGATTGGTGACATTGAAGGATGAATGGAGACATGGATGGATGGATGGGGGAGTTTGCTTTGAATATTAAAAATGAAATAAATTGTCTTTTCAGTTTGTGGTGCTCAGATACAGTTGAGCTCTGCTTTAACTTTAGGTTTGGAAATCTTATCTTTATATAGCATTTAATATATTACTGCATGTGTTTTTATATGTTTACTTAGACCTCATATTGTGTCTATGCATCACTAAATTTACTTTGCTTGTGTGTATTTACTTTAATGATTGGCAGTGCCGGCGGATATCCAAAGATCGGCACCCGCTGATCATTGGTAAAACGCACAGAACAGAGATCTGGCTACTGTATATAAACAAGGCAGATCTCGGTTCTCACAGGGGGAAGGGATGGATTTTACGTCCCTGCAAAGCAGGGAATAAAACCCGTCACTTCCCTGAGTAAAAGCAGCACACATAGCACAGTAATACACTGGTTAGGCACACAGTTAACCCTTTGATAACCGGCTTCTGCTGTGATTAATCACAGCAGAAGCGGTGAGTGTGTGCGTCCCCAAGGCAGAAGTGCAGAATCATCTATCTATCTATCTATCTATATATATATATATATATATATAAGGTGATTCTGCACAGGAAGGCCACCCTGTAGCAGTAAATATGCTATGGGTGGTCCTGGAGTGGTTAAACACACGACAACGGCGGTCACCTCTGGCGATTGGACCTCCTACTAGATTTTTTAGAAATCCTCCAACTCACCAGATGCATGTTCAATGCCTTTGTTCCAATCCCGGTAGCCCTTCCATTCTCGGCCATGGCCTATGACCTCTGTATGGCTATACAGAAATTGGCCTTTGTTGATTACGATTGTGATGGTTTCCTTACTCTGATCTTTTCGGCAGCGTAGGACCTCGTCCTCTTCCTTTGTATGTCCCATATGGTAGTTTAAAACTGAATTTCATTAAAAATTGTCTTCTGCTCCGGCAGTCATAACCGTAAAATTCTGCTCTTCACGATCCTGAGACGATTTCCTTGTTACTTTAATGCCTCTGCAATATACCTTGTGATGGCGTCCCAGAACATAAAACAACTTTTAGGAACAGCAATATCATCTGGAAAACAACTGGCGTCACGACGACAGCGGTCACTTCTGCAAATTGGACCTCCTGCTAGATTTTTTAGAAGTCCTCCAACTCACCAGATGCATGTTCAGTGCCTTTGTCCCAATCCCGGTAGCCCTTCCACTCTCGGCCATGGCCTATGGCCTCTGTATGGCTATACAGAAATTGGCCTTTGTTGATTATGATTGTGATGGTTTCCTTCCTCGGATCTTTTCGGCAGCGTAGAACCTCATCCTCTTCCTGTGTATATCCCAGCCGTTTTCAACCACGGCTGGGTCTTGGCAAAATGGCAACAAATTGCCACAGGTTTTTACTTTGTTGAAATTCTACAATGGGCACTGTGCTGGTCAAGCCACTGGCACCCTGACAACAATGGGTACTGTGCGGGTCAAGCCACTGGCACCCTGACAACAATGGGCACTGTGCAGGTCAAGCCACTGGCACCCACATAACAATGGGTACTGTGCGGGTCAAGCCACTGGCACCCTGACAACGATGCGCACTGTGCGGGTCAAGCCACTGGCACCCTGAAAACCCTAGGCACTGCGCTGGTCAAGCCACTGGTACCTTGACAACCCTGGGCACTGTGCTGGTCAAGCCACTGGTACCCTGACAAACCTGGGCACTGTGCGGGTCAAGCCACTGGCACCCTGACAACAATAGGCACTGTGCGGGTCAAGCCACTGGCACCCTGAAAACCCTGGGCACTGTACAGGTCAAGCCACTGGCACCCTGACAACAATGGGCACTGTGTTTGTCAAGCCACTGGTACCCTGACAACCCTGGGCACTGTGCGGGTCAAGCCACTGGCAGTGCCATCTTAAGAGGATTAAAGGGCCCTGGACAATGCAGTGCATTGGGGCCCTACCTACACAATCACCCACAAGAATAAAAATGCAAATTATCGAGACTACAAGGCTACATTTATTGGTAGAGCATTGCCAAGCTAATGACAGTTTCCAAGTTGGGCGGCTGGGTTCGATGAACACACACACAGAATGGGAGTCAGACTCGTCTGTCCTGTGTGCGCCTGTTCCCTCGGAGGAGGACAGACATTCCTGCAGTTGTGGGCTCCCCCTCCACGGCCCAAGTAGCCTGACAGCAGCGCAGGCAGGGGCTGACTGGAAACTTTTGGCCCAGGGGGCAAGTACAAACCAGAGGCCCATGGTGCAGGAACTTGGCCACCCTCCCACTCTCCCTCTTCCTTTCCTCCTCCTGAACCCCATTCCAGGCTGAACTCCGCTCCAGGTACTCTCTAAAGATCTAATTTAGATTCCCCACCTGGCCAGCAGGGTGCAGTTTAGGGGGAGCTGGGACAACTGGGCCAGGGCTGGCTGGGGGAGGAGGGTCTCCAACCGGCCTCTGCTCAGACACAGTTTACACCAACCATACTGGGGGGGGGGCGCTTTTTCCTTGTCTTCATCCTGCACTCACCAGGAATCCTTTAGGCATGTCTGGCAGAAGTGGTGCAGCCTGTTTAGGGGGCATCAGAGTGGCCCGGGGGGCAATTGCCCCCCTGCCCCCTGGTCCAGTCCTCCCCTGAGCGCAGGGCCGACAGGTGCTTGCCGCCTGCCAAGATCGGAGGCGGGATGCACACGGGACTAATGCTTGGCTGGGGCTAGGTCGCTGGGCAAGTGGGTCCCACTTCGTTAAGATGGCCCTGGCCACAGGCACCCTGACAACCAGTAACATCACTGTTTGATAAGGCGAATGCCCAGCATCGTCATTTACTCCTCCTCATCCCTTCTCCATCAGCACTGGGGTCACATTAGCAAATAGAAGAAGAGAAACTGAGGGAGAAGAGAAACCCTAGAATACTAGTCCATACCAGTTTCCAATAGTGGAGGAATGTCACTTCTAATGTTGGATGGGCCATGTGTACGGATGTTGCTGCGTTATGTAAAACTATTATTTTTTTTTTTTTTAGAATGGGGTGCCTCGAGATTGTGCGGAATTGTTAAGGGCGCCACAACTGGAAAAATGTTGAGAAACGCCGGTATATCCCATATGGTGGTTTAAAACTGAATTTCATTAAAAATTGTCTTCTGCTCCGGCAGCCATAACCGTAAAATTCCGCTCATCGAGATCCTGAGACGACTTCTTGTTACTTTAATGCCTCTGCAATATACCTTGTGATGGCGTCCCAGAACATAAAACAAACTTTTAGGAACAGCAATATCATCTGGAAAACAACTGGCGTCACGTCAGTCAGGTGTCTTTAAATCAGAGGCGCCGCACCAACCGAGGTGTGCGGATAAATTACGGTTATAGAAGCTTCTTAATTACAAAACATTCCACTTTTCAATAAAAGAAGGATTGTTATTTCTCTTTTTATATTCTCGGATTATTGTGCTTTTGGAGTCTTGGATTGGATAATGGCGATGACTTTACTTCTGCTTATAACGAGTTTTATAGTTGTGTGTAGTGTAAGAAGATGGTGGAATACGCGGAGAATCTTTACCAGCAGAGCAATATTCACCTTTGTGCAATCATTGAATATTTTTCCTGGGAGACTGCAGCAATTTCGGAGCATAATATGCACGGCTGAAATTAAACATTAGCTTTATTTATTCTATTTTAATCATTTATGTGGTGCAGATACATTTCTCAGCATTTTACAGAGCATGGAGACCATTCACCCAAGCCTCTGCCCCCTAGAGAGCTGGCAGTCCAATGCCCCTACTGTAGGCATATGGACACATGGTACTATGAGGCGCTGGCTGGCAGGACTATGGATGTTGTATTTGGGTCACCTAGATTTCTCACCTATACAAGGTTTGGGGTTTCTGCCTTCAATGGAGGAACCAAACATTATTGTTTTCTCAGATCTCAATACGTTCTGATCTGATTCCTGGAGGCTTTGTAGAGCTTCGGGCGTCATAAAGCCTCCATTCCTAGGTCCACATCCTCCCTATTATTAGTCTCAGCTGCTCACTGGTCTTTTTATATCTGAGATGATTTGGGCTCTCTCTCTTTTTCACTCTCTTTGCTATGCTGCTGGGTGAAACGTCTGACTGCTGACGGAAAACTAAAAAGAGCTGCTTCTTTGTTTTCCAGAACCCATTAGGGTCAACCAGTGCTGGGACAAGGTCACCCAGCGCCCAGGGCAAAGATGCCAAATTGCGCCCCACCCCTCTTCCCTTTGGGTTAGGGTCAGGGCGCCCCTATCCCTGCAAAAAACCATTGCACCCATGGCAGCCTCCCCTCCTGCCCACCCCTTGTCCCGGCCCTGGTGTGGAATTCTGCTAGGATGGGGATTGGGAAGAATTTGTGCTGGGAGGGGGGATTTGGAGTGGGGAGAGAGGATTTGTGATCGGAGGGGAAATTTGAGGGATAGAGGATGTGTACTGGGGGTGGGGGGTTCGGGGAGGGTGGATTTGTGCTGGGAGCATATAGGGAATGAGAGGAATTGCGCTGGGGGGTTGGGGGGGGTCAAATGTTTGTGCTGGGAAGGGGGATTTCAGCAGGGGGTGGGTTTGTACTAGGTTATGATTAGAGGGTGAGCATGCAAATTAGTGCTCAATATCTTTTTTGGGAGGGGGGATTTTTGCTGATAAATAATGCTCATACATCATGGGGGGGGGGGGCAATTTGGCATGTGTGCCCTGGGCTCTAGATCAGTGGTCCTTAACTCCGGCCCTCAGGACCCACTAACAGGCCAGATTTTAAGTATTACCTTGGGGAGATGCAGACTAGAGTACTGCAATCACTGAGCAGCAAATTATATCACCTGGGATGTATTTCAGTTATCTTGCAAACCTGGCCTGTTAGTGGGCCCTGAGGACCAGCGTTGAGGACCACTGCTCTAGATGATGTAGTCCCAGCACTGTGTAGGACAAACCTGATTGGACTGTTCCTGGGTGTCCCTGTCTCATGTATGGTCATTGCTGCCAATACAAGTTGAGCCTTCCCCTTTTATGATACATTAGAGTCCATTTTTTTGGTTGTCTTAACCTTTTAACGTCTAGCCACGTAGACCTACGTCGACTGACTTTGCGCGGTTATACCGGGATGATGCCTCTAGCTAGAGGCATCATCCCGGTACCGTTGTTTGAAGCCGACGGTCGGCTTTCCGTCGGTAGCGACCAATGCGGCTCGGGAGCCGCTCGATCGTTACCTGGGGGGGGGCGGGAGGGGACGTCCCCCCCCCTCCCGCCGCCTTCCGTGGCTTTGCTCGGGGCTCCCGTCCCACCGGGAGCCCCGAGCACCCAGCCGGCACGTCCGCCGGCTGCATGGAGTCCCGATGAATGCCGGAAACGGCATCGATCAGGTCTCCGATGACGTAACCCGGAGGCGGCGTCCATGACGTCACTTCCGGGTTACTGTGCTGCAAAAGGCGGCAGATTTGAAAATCGGCTGTATGCAAAAATGCAGTTTTTGGCGTTTTGCATACAGGGAAGTATAGTGGAGGGGTCTAGGGTCTTTTAGACCCTCGATCCCTCCATAAAGTGTACCTGTCACTACATATTGGTGTCACAAGGGATGTTTACATTGCTTGTGACAGCAATAAAAGTGATCAGATTTTTTTTTTTTTTAAAAACCTGTAATAAAGTAAAAAAAAAAGAAAAAATAAATAGGAAAAAAAAAGAAATAAATTTAGTCGCCCCCCGTCACCGTTAGCTCGCGCACAAAAAAAAACGTATACGCAAGTCGAGCTGCAAATGAAATCGCTGTTCAAACCACACATGTGAGGTATCGCCGCGATCGCCAGAGCGTCGGCAATAATTTAAAAAAAAGAGCTACACTCTAACTCTAAACTGGTAACCATTAAATAAATTTAAAGCGTCGCAGATTGAGATCTCTATTGACCGTAGTTTGTCGCCATCCCATGGGGGGGGGGGGCGCAATTTTAAACCGTAACATGTTGGGTATCTATTTACTTGGTGTGACATCCTCCTTCACAATATACAAAAAAAATGGGCTAACTTTACTGTTTAGTATTTTTTAAATGCAGTGAAATGTGATTTTTCTAATTTTTTCCAAAAAAATGGCGTTTTAAAGACCGCTGCGCAAATACCGCATGACAAAAAATTTTGCAATGACCGACATTTTATTCTCAAGAGTCTTTGCTAAAAAATATATATAATGTTTGGGGGTTCTAAGTAGTTTTCTAGCAAAAAATACTGATTTAAACTTGTAAACAAAAAGTGTCAAAAATAGGCTTAGTGGTAAAGTGGTTAAAGAAGACATGTCAGGATAAGAATATGACCATTGTTGACTAGAAGGTGGACGCTCTGGGGTTCATTGTTGTGTCATTGTCATCCTTGCTTCTGTAGCACTGTCCCCGTAGGGCTTGCTGTGTGATGACTTGTTGGGTCTCCTCTGATTACCAGCAGACGGTCACTTTAGGGAACAGTTCACTCATTCATCCTTATACCCAATGGCTCGTCACTCAATAAACAGTCCAGGGGTGTTGGTTTTCAGTTTTTATTTTGGAACATGGATGGGAGAAGGGAATAGTGGGATAATCCAACTGGAACTATTCATAGTAGATGAGGACAACTCTCACTTGGCCTCGCCAGGTTACTTGTGGAAGCAGACACACTGCTTTTACCATACTGCCACTTATATGGAGGAATGAAGTCCTCTTGCTCTCTCTAGCAGCAAACTTGATGCAACTGCATTATCTTCAGGACATCTCTAGCATCCCCTTGACTGACTCCACCACTGACTCTTCTAGCTGAAGGGATGACCCTCTCAGGTCAGGCCCCAATGAGACAGATCTGTACTCACTGTAGGCAGAATCAGATCCTCTCCAGTGTCTCCATTCCAGTCATCTCTGCAGGACATCTGGGTTCAGCTCCTCTCTGACTCTCAGGTCAACCACCTGAGGCCACATGGCAGCTTCTACAGAGGAGAGGCAGCTGCCCTTCCCTCTGGGACCCTGCTCTCCAGCTGAAAGACCCCAAGCACATGTGCCCTTGGCATTTATACAGTATCCCAGCATGCACTGATGAACTTTCCTCTGCCAATCACTAAGGTTGTACTAAATGCCTGTGCCCTCACTTGTCAGGTTTCCTCCCACTGTCCAATATGCCTCCCAATTGGACCAGTGTGAAACACTTCAGACAAGCTGAGCTGCACCTGAGCACCATGAGCAGACCTCACTATCAGATCCTGCTCTCTGGTAGGCAGAGAACAATATAGATTTACCTGAAAAATCTCTCTGGTAACCAGAAAGACCCAAACTTTATACTCTCTCTTCTAGCCCCTACCTAGGAGGGTGCAGTGCCAGGACAAGGTCACCCAGCGCCCAGGGCAAGGATGCCAAACTGCGCCCCCCCTTCCCTTAGGGTTAGGGTCAAGATGCACCCCCATCCCTGCAACAAACCATTGTGCCCAGGGCAACAGTCCCTCCTGCCCACCCCTTGTCCTGGCCCTGGGAAGGTGCTACACTTCATTATTTTTTAAAATGTTTTAATCTGCAACATTTATTAAAACAATACCTGGTGATCCTGCCCTGAAGGTCCTTGTTGAAGCACATCCTGTTACAGGATGGCCACGCTTTGTCTTTGCTCATGAGTTGCAGTAACTACAAGTGGCCATTTCAATGCACATTACGCAGACATGCTCCAGTGTTGTCCCCATCAGGAAACCCGCCCTGAGACAAGCCACATGGCCAATGTGGAAGTGGGTATAGACATGAAGTGCCTGTAAAGAGGCTGCAGGAAATCAGTAGCACTAGCGCTGAAATGCAACAAAAGATGAAAAAGGGTAAAAGGAAGTATTTTATTAGAAATGGCAGCTGTGTATGATACACTAAACTAAATGTAAATCAGATGGAGATTCCATCCACTTTAATGAGTCCCCGGCCCTGAAGAGACAGGCAGCTATTAAAGTGTCAGGACATCTGATATGCACAAAGCTTTTCTGGCTCACCAAGTGCTGAAGGTTAAGCATGAAAGTCCTGGAGCATTCATTGTTAAAACAAGTCGAAAGTTGCAGCTTGTCTCTTTTAATTCTGAGAAATTAAATTTACAAGAATTTTATATCTTAAAGCAAAACTCCAGAGGAAACAATGATTATCTCTTGTATGGTGCCCCTCCTCACACCATAAGAACTAAATACTTCCTTTTTGTCTCGAGGTAGGGAATGATCAGGAAAACCGCATTCACTGCACCCCGACAACTGCTGCTTTTCCCCCTCTCCGATACTCCAGTACGTGGGGAGACCCTTGACAACCTCTTATATTACCACGGGTCCTCCATTGTATGTAATGATGATGTAGAGGCGGTTTCAACCACTATTCCTCGATTGGATGTAATGATGATGTAGGGGTGGTTCCAACCACTGGTCCTCCATTGTATGTAATGATAATAAAGAGGCGGTTCCAACCACTGGTCCTCCATTGTATGTAGTGATAATAAAGAGGCGGTTCCAACCACTGGTCCTCCATTGTATGTAGTGATGGCATAGAAGTGATTCCAACCACTGGTCCTCCATTGTATGTAATGATGATGAAGAGGCAGCGCCAAGCATTGGTCCTCCATTGTATGTAATGATGATGTAGAGGCGGTTTCAACCACTATTGCTCGATTGGATGTAATGATGATGTAGGGGTGGTTCCAACCACCGGTGGTCCTCCATTCTATGTAATGATGATGTAGGAGTGGTTCCAACCATGGGTTCTCCATTGTATGTAATGATAATATAGAGGCGGTTCCAACCACTGGTCCTCCATTTTATGTAGTGATGACATAGAAGTGATTCCAACCACTGGTCCTCCATTGTGTGTAATAATGATGCAGAGGCAGCTTTAAGCACTGGTCCTCCATTGTATGTAATGATGACATAGAAGTGGTTCCAACCACTGGTCCTCCATTGCATGTAACGATGATGCAGAGGCGTTTCAAACCACTGGTATGTAATGATGATGTAGAGGCAGCTCCAAGCATTGGTCCTC
The DNA here is from genome assembly GCF_965119305.1 of Pelophylax lessonae. Lineage (NCBI taxonomy): Eukaryota > Metazoa > Chordata > Amphibia > Anura > Ranidae > Pelophylax > Pelophylax lessonae. The sequence goes on along the minus strand of NC_138771.1, from coordinate 3,775,405 downwards.
CATTGTATGTAATGATGATGCAGAGGCAGCTCCAAGCATTGGTCCTCCATTGTATGTAATGATGATGCAGAGTCATTTCCAAGCATTGGTTCTCTATTGTATGTAATGATGATGCAGAGGCAGCTCCAAGCATTGGTCCTCCATTGTATGTAATGATGACATAGAAGTGATTCCAACCACTGGTCATCCATTGTATGTAATGATGATGTAGAGGCCACAAAGATACACACAGGCACATGGAGGACATGCAAACTCCATGTAGGCAGCGTCATGGTTGGGATTCAAGTGGATGAACCTAGTGTATGTAGGTGGTGTAGTGGTTGGGATTCAAGCTGATGACCCCTAGTGCATGTAGGCAGTAGTGTTGTGGTTGGGGTTCAAGCCGATGATCCTTGTGCTTGTAGGCAGTGTCGTAGTTGGGGTTCAAGCCAGTGACCCTAATGTATGTACAGTAGGTGGTGTAGTGGTTGGGATTCAAGCCAATGACCCCAGTGCATGTAGGCAGTGTTTTGGTTGGGATACAAGCTGATAAACCTAGTGCATGTAGGCGGTGTCATAGTTGGGATTCAAGCTCATAACCCTATCGCATAGGTGGTGTCATATTTGGGAATGAAGCTGATCACCTTAGTGCATGTAGGCAATGTCATTGTTGAGATTAAAACCAATGGCCCTAGTGCATGTAGGCGGTGTTTTGGTTGGGATTCAAGCCGATGGCCCTAGTGCATGGAGGCAGTGTCATGGTTGAAATTCAAGCCAATAACGCTAGTCCATGTAGGTAGTAGTGTTGTGGTTGTGATTTAAGCCGATGACCCTAGTGCTAGTCACAAAGCCCTTTTGTTACCCAATCTACACAATGCCTTCCTTTTAGATACATTTAGAACATATGTATGTGTGATTAATTCCTGGTGCTGCTCTCCACCCATTCATTTATCAGTGTAGGATTACTTGCAATACAATGACTGAGAAAACATGGCCGCCACCATCATTTTACACCGTTCAGTAAGGTGATTCTCACATCTGCTCTCATCTCCAAGGCAGGTGCAGAAGCCGCTCATGGGCCGCTGTGTCACATTAACCTCATTAACATACTGTTACTATTTTCAAACGGCTGTGTATCATCTAATTGTAAAAAAGAGAGCAGCGGCAGAAATAGCGCTGACTCCAGGGAAAGGCTTTGGCTCCAGCGTGCCTGGCACCGAGCACAATAGAATCCACACTGTATGGAGAGCAGGCCAGATCGCTCTACGCAATGATTGCTTGGCCCGGTGTCTCTGCTATTACCCGCCATGGCAGGGAAGAGGTTAACCCTTCACTCTCCACAGTGTCTGCTGGGATGATAACCAATCTCTGAGGCTTTGGTTGTGTTTTTCTTTATTAGAAATTCCTGCAATGAGTTACGGGCTGAGTACAGATTTTACATAGACGAGGATTGTATACGGACCTGAACATCCCAGAGATCCCAGAGAGTTCCCGTGTCACCTGTACGAGTTCTCCCAACCATCCATGAATAAATGATGGATTGTATCTTACAGAATCATGGATGGATAAGCCTCAGACTGGACATCATTAGATATAAAAATTTGTCTTTAAGAAATGTTTGGCATAAGAAGGGTGAAGAAAAACGATGAGAACATTTTGGGTGGCGTAGGCCACGGGAGAAGGGAAAAGGGGTCGTAATCTGGTATTAAAATAAGAATGTTTATTCCTTTGCCTCACATTGCATCATTAAAATTATTATTAATATATAGTCCAGAATAAATAGTGACTTCAGTGCTCAAAAATAATGGTAGAGTCCTTAGTGAAAGTGAATCTTCAAATTCGAAGGTGCAAGTGCTCTGGCGTGATTGGCCTTGACATCAATTCCTTTGCAGTGTGAGTAAGTAGATTGGATCACTTACCAGATCAAGTGGGTCCTACATGCCATACGGCATTAGAACCTTTCGCGCTTAGAAAGCCTCCTGGGCTTAATGGGTTCCCCCTTAAGTGGTCCTATGGGCTGCTGATGGCTCCTTTAGGCTCCGGGGTAATCGGCCAGTTGTGGTATAAAAGGAGAAAGAAGGCTCCAAATAGTGTAATATTGTTAAGAAAAAAGTTTAATTCCCATATACCGGGTAAGAATCAGCATAAAAAGGGTTAAAACATCACTGGTGGTCTAGCGGTGCGGGCTGCTCGTCCTCCTCGCAGAGTGGCGGGCTGGCTTCCGGCTTGCGCTCCACCTCAACGTGACGTGATGTCGCTATGTGGTCCAAACTGACGTGTTTCGTCACTTCCGGTGACGTCCTCAGAGTTTGGAAGGCATAGCGAGGTATGGACTGATATAGTGAAGGTTCCGTCCGCAATTACGCAGCCATAAGGAGCCGAGAAACCGGAGGTGTCCCCATATTACTGATTTGGCCAAATCTCCCTCGAATGTATCCCTAAATTTGATTTTGTATTGGGTAATAGGGTGGATTGGCAGCCGCACAATACATATATTAAATAATTAGAAATATATATATATATAATAAACATTGGATGATCGTAATATTAATACATGGTAAAGTATTTTTGGTAAAATGATATATTTATGTTTTTGAGCACTGAAGTCATTATTTATTCTGGACTATATATTAATAATAATTTCAATTATTTTTTACCATTGATTGGAATTGCTTTATATATTTATTCACTATGCACTATTTTGCACAATAATTTGTCATTGATAGGTTTGATGATTTTATGTTCATTATTTAGAAGTTATTTGATACACCATGTTTGACTGACACTATACAAAGAGTGGTATAGATATCGCTATCCACCAGGTATTCTCAGCAAGCGCTGTATTTGGTCCTCTACAAGACCATTCATCTCTCAGCACCTTTTTGTTTGTACAGCAGCTGCACACTCATCCATTCACATTGATTTTTAGGCACATAAGATATTAGCAGTTTTATTCCCTCCTAGTCCCTTGGCGCGAGGAATATACTTCGTATATTTTCTACATATTGCATCATTGTTGATTAACTAGGGGACTGGCCAATCACATGACCATTGTGATTGACTATTACATCGGTCACATGATCTGGAGCTGGTCCCTCCAATTTTCGTCCAAGATTGGCCAACAGGGATGTTTTGGCATTCAACGGTATCCTTCCTCCCACCCCACATCTAACGGAGGCAGAGGAGGTCAATGGGGGACCTACACTAATATAACAAAATATATCCAATGTGCTTATTACATCATTAAAAACGACCTCAGGATCCACGCCTTTTATATACGCAACCAGTATTGATCTATAGAAGTTCATGGGGCACAATCCGCACAGTTGGGGGATGAAATGGTATGACCCACTCTCATCCAAGATCCAAAGATCAGATCAGAGAAATAATAAATCAGGACCGTCCCAGCTGGATCAACAGTGACCCCCAAAAATTCCAAGTATATAGGGCATTCACTAGTGTCACCAAGCGGTTTCGAATATAGAATAGGCCCCACTCAGCTCCAGCACTGGATGTAGAGTCCATACATACTATCACGCGGCCTTTCAAGATGATGATGCGGCCTTCATCCCGGCACACTGGCACCGTGCCTGCAGTAGAATGAATGCTGAACCGCGCATGCGCAGCTCAGTGCACATTTTATGTAAGATTGAGAACAGGCAATCAGGCAGCAGTCTACGGCCAGTCTAAATGTGTGTTGATGTCAGCCTCCTGTAATCATCTGCACTGCAGCACTCAGACAGGTATAAGGCCATACTTCATTGCATATGTGCTGATCATGAGCATGCTAACAGGAGAGTAGAAAGATAACCTCATCGCTGTGTTGCTGCTCTATCAGTAGGTTGGGGGGGGAGGCGTGTTCCTGACGAAGATGTGCTGGAGTTTATACATCTGGCTGTGCGGTCTGACAGAGATAGCAAAGGTCAATATTAAGCTGTTGGCTGGAAGCTTGGGGGGGGAGGGGATGGGGGGTAACCTTTAGACTTTAGGTTAAGTGTTAGTATGTTGGATTAGTAATTAGAGTTTCATTTTAAGGGTTGGGGTAAAGTTTAAGGTAAGGATGGGGGCGGAGAGGGTGGGGGTGGGGTTAAGTAGGAGTATTAATATAAGTAATCAGATATCTGATACTTGGGCGGGAGCAAAAGTTCTGTGCACAATGTACTGTGCTAAGCTCCCAGTGTCTGATACCTGCCCCGCCCCCCACCTCCACCCACTCCCCCATATGGCCGGCTTTAACCACTTTACCACCGGAGGATTTTGCTGTCTTACGTCCAGGCCACTTTTTGCGATTCGGCGCTGTGCGAATTTAACTGACAATTGCGCGGTCGTGCAACGCTGTACCCAAACAAAATTGACGTCCTTTTTTTCCCACAAACAGAGCTTTCCTTTGGTGGTATTTGATCACCTCTGCGATTTTTACTTTTTGCACTATTAACAAAAAAAGAGCGTAAATTTTGAAAAAATAACAATATTTTTCACATTTTTTTATATGAAATTCCCCCCCAAAAAAATGTAAAAATCTATTTTTTTTTTAATTTTTGGCCAATTTGTTTTCTGCTACATATTTTTGGTAAAAAAAAATCACAATAAGCGTATTTTGATTGGTTTGCGCAAAAGTTATTGCGTTTACTAACTAAGGGAAAGATTTTTGTAATTTTTGGTGTTTTTTGTTTAACGAGTAATGGCGGCGATCTGCGATTATTTTTGCAGGACTGCGACATTGCGGCGGACAGATCGGACCCCTGACTGACATTTTTGACACTTTTGGGGGTACCAGTGACATCACTGCAGTAATCAGTGCTATAAATATGCACTGTTACTGTAAAAATGAGACTGGCAGGAAAGGGGTTAATTTTATTGGAGAGGGAGGGGTTAATATATGCCTGGTGCTTACTAACGTGTGTGGGGGGAGGGGACTGAGTGACACAGGGACAGATCGCAGGTTCAGCTGCTGAATCCTGCAATCTGACCCTGCCTGTCACTTAGGAGATCCGCCTGCTTTGTTTACACAAGTGGGCGGATCTCCAGACTCGATTCCCTGACGATCGGGGAAGAGCAGTGGTGATCACCGCCGCACCTCCCCTGGCCCGACTCCCGCTGTGACTGAAAACAGTGCGAGCGCCGCCCACAAGGGGAGGAGTCCAGCGACGTAGTACTACGTTGCTGGACGATAACGAGCCACTTTGCCGCAGTAGAGGCACAGTGAGCAGTCGTCAAGTGGTTAACCACTTGCTGACCTGGCTTTTTCTGGCACTTTTTTGTTTACAAGTTTTAGCCCCGGTTCACATCCAAACGGATCCTCACCGTGTGTAAGGGGCCTAAGTCCCCCTCCCTCCAGGACCCCGCTCTCCAGCTGAAGGCCCAGAGCACATGTGCCATGGCCATTTATACAGTCACCCAGCATGCACTTTCTGCTGCAAATCACCAGGGATGTAACAATGCCGGTGCCCTCATTGGTCAGGTTTCCTCACACTGTCCGATATGCCTCCCCATTGGACCAGTGTGAAACATTTCAGACAAGCTGAGCTGCACCATGAGCAGACCCTACCAATGGATCCTGCTCTCTGGTAAGCAGAAACACCCAAAAACTATCCTCTCTCTTCTAGCACCTACCTAGGTGGGTGCTACAAAAGCATTGCAGGGATTGTTATAATTCCTCATAAGCATAATGGAAAATGTTGCCCATGTAAACTTTGTATCTACTTACAAACTGCTTATTTTTCTTTTACCCCTCCCCTTGATTCTTGCTGCGGCCATGCAGGATTTGGGCAGCTGAAGCCGCCCTGGCTTCATTTCCTGGATTTCGTTCACCTCTGGTTCTTGCGCCTGCACAGTAATGACACTGCGGCACGCTTTGTGTTCATGCATTAGATGCCTGAAGACTTCTGGGATTAATGACATTGATATCCTAGGATTTAAAGGGTGGGGTTAATGACGTAATCGCCTAGGTGGCCGCGACCGGAAGTTTCGGGGTACACTACTAAAAAAAGGTACTTTCTGCAGAAATTTTAACACATCAACATATAAAACCTTAATCCACTAACAATTTACATTACAATGAGGGCAATTCTTTAAAATGACTTTAAAGCGTAATTCCACTTTTGTTGAGAAGAAAACCCCTCCCCCTCTGGGTGATCTCTGTACATTGCAGGGAATGTAACAAACTTTGTTGCAGATCCCTTCCTTTTGTTATTCTTAAGAAATCATTGTTTGTTCCTCTGTGCTGAGTGGGTCTAATGGGAGTGGCTTCATCATTATCTATCAGCTGTGGCAGCTGCAGGGCTCTAATGAGGAAATCTGCTGGGCCTGCATCCCTTTAGATGTGTTCCTGTTGGGAGGATCTCACCAAAAATGACATTTGTGTTGCAGGGGATGCCAGAAATCTGACTTGTATCTTAGTGCAGACTTCTGGGAAAATTGGTGAGCCAATCACACAAGCAGGAAATGATGTTTCTGGGGGTGTGGTCAGTATACATTCTGTGTACAGAGCGCCTCCAGGCAGCCATATTGCATTTTCAGAAAATTACAACAGCTGCAGATTAAAAAGGAAAGATCATTTTTAATAACATTCAATTACAATCTGATTTGTGTCACAATTGTATACGCTACATTGTTTTTTCTTTATTTCTTTTCTTTCTGATTTTTTTTCCCCACGAAAGTGGAGTTACCCTTTACTATTCACATTTGTTTTCCTCTCCCAGCAAACTCCTGGCACCACACAACAATCCAGCGTTTTCAATTAACCTGTTCCCGACCGCCCCCCGCCGATTTACTGCCTTCCTGCGCCAAACGATGTAGTACTATGTTGGTCGCACGCCTGCAGCTAGGGGGCGAGCGTGTGCCGCCGCCGGCACGCTCCCACCCCCACTCGGCAGCGGGGACTTCACTGCACGGGGAAGGCGGCTCTGATTGCCACCTGACACCCGCGATCGCTCCCCGCTGAGAGAGAAGGACGGTCGGATGTTGTAATCACAGCTGACCGTTCTTCTCCCTGGAATGAACACAGAGCGCCTTCTATATAGGATCACATGTCTCTATGGTCATCTCAGAAGCCCCGCCCCCATACAGTTCGAATCACTCCCCTAGGCTCACATTTAACCCTTTGATCATCCCTATGTTAACCCCTTCCCTGCCAGTGTCATTAGTACAGTGACAGTGCATATTTTTATCACTGATTACTGTAGTAATGTCACTGGTCCCCCCAAAAGTGTCAAAAATGTCAGTTAGGAGTCCGATCTGTCCGCCGCAATGTCGCAGTCCCTCTAAAAATCGCAGATCGCCGCCATTACTAGTAAAAAAAAAAAAAAAAACAATAAAAATGACATAAATCTTTCCCGTAGTTTGTAGATGCGATAACTTTTGTGCAAACCAATCAAAATACGCTTATTGGGATTTTTTTTACCAAACATATGTAGCAGAAAACAAATTGGCCTAAAATGTTAAAAAAATTTGATTTTTAATTTTTTTGTTTTTTTTTTTGAGAATGTTATATAGCAGAATGTGAAAAATATATATATATATTTTTTAAATTGTCGCTCTTTTTTTTGTTTTTATCACAATAAATAAAAATCGCACAGGTGATCAAATACCACCAAAAGAAAGCTCTGTTTGTGGGAAAAAAGGATTTTCAATTTCATTTGGGTACAGCGTCGCACGACCGCGCAATTGTCAGTTAAAATAACGCAGTGCCGAATCGCAAAACATGGCCTGGTCATTAATTGAGTAAATCTTCCGGTCCAGAAGTGGTTAAAGAGTAACTCCACTTTGGTTGAGAAATAAACACCCCCCTCTGGGTGATCTCTGTACATTGCAGGGATTATAACAAACTTTGTTGCAGATTTCTACCTTTAGTTATCCTGAAGAAATCATTGTTTGTTCCTCTGTGCTGAGTGGGTCTAATGGGAGTGGCTTCATAATTATCTATCAGCTGTGGCAGCTGCAGAGCTCTAATGAGGAAACCTTCTGGGCCTACATCCCTTTAGACGTGTTCCTATTGGGAGGATCTCACCAAAAATGACATTTATGTTGCAGGGGATGCCAGAAATTTGACTTGTATCTTAGTGCAGACCTCTGGGAAAATTGGTGAGCCAATCACACAAGCAGGAAATGATGTTTCTGGGGGTGTGGTCAGTATACATTCTGTGTTTCTGGGGGTGTGGTCAGTATACATTCTGTGTTTCTAGGGGTGTGGTCAGTATACATTCTGTGTTTCTGGGGGTGTGGTCAGTATTCATCCTGTGTTTCTAGGGGTGTGATCAGTATTCATCCTGTGTTTCTGGGGGTGTGGTCAGTATACTTTCTGTGTTTCTGGGGGTGTGGTCAGTATACATTCTGTGTTTCTGGGGTGTGGTCAGTATACATTCTGTGTTTCTGGGGGTGTGGTCAGTATTCATCCTGTGTTTCTGGGGGTGTGGTCAGTATACATTCTGTGTTTCTGGGGGTGTGGTCAGTATACATTCTGTGTTTCTGGGGGTGTGGTCAGTATTCATCCTGTGTTTCTGGGGGTGTGGTCAGTATACATTCTGTGTTTCTGGGGGTGTGGTCAGTATACATTCTGTGTTTCTGGGGGTGTGGTCAGTATACATTCTGTGTTTCTAGGGGTGTGGTCAGTATACATTCTGTGTTTCTGGGGGTGTGGTCAGTATACATTCTGTGTTTCTGGGGGTGTGGTCAGTATTCATCCTGTGTTTCTGGGGGTGTGGTCAGTATACATTCTGTGTTTCTGGGGGTGTGGTCAGTATTCATCCTGTGTTTCTGGGGGTGTGGTCAGTATTCATCCTGTGTTTCTGGGGGTGTGGTCAGTATACATTCTGTGTTTCTGGGGGTGTGGTCAGTATACATTCTGTGTTTCTGGGGGTGTGGTCAGTATACATTCTGTGTTTCTGGGGGTGTGGTCAGTATACATTCTGTGTTTCTGGGGGGTGTGGTCAGTATACATTCTGGGTACAGAACAGCTCCAGGCGGCCATATTGCTTTTTCAGAAAATTACAACAGCTGCAGATTAAAAAGGAAAGATCATTTTTAATAACATTCAATTAAAATCTGATTTTTTTCGCATTTGTATACGCTAGATTGTTTTTTTCTTTATTTGCTGATTTTTTCCCCCCACCAAAGTGGAATTACCCTTTAAAACTGACATTTATTTTCCTCTCCCGGCACCAGACAACAATCCGGTGTTTTCAATGAATCGGTAGTTCTACCTCCGGTATAATTCAGCGCGTTGCCCGGAGAGGATAAGCCCCGGTGTTGGGGCGCGGGTTTTATAAGTGCGCTAATCTTGTTCTTTTCCTATCATCGTGATTAAGCAACTGCGATCCTCTGTCCAGCTCTGCTCCAGGAGATTTTACAAGTCTGGCTATCCGGGAGATAGAAAATCTAAGCCAGCTGTAGATAAAACGATGGGGAAACAAAGTGTTCATGTCACCCGGCGATGGATACAAAATCCCATCCTTGAAATACTGCAATCCGGCTCCAGCTGAATCAAAATGCAAATACACAGAGGAAATGTCGGCATTGATAAATCCTGCTGGCAAAACTCATATCATAGACGTTGTACTGTACCATCTGGTGCCATCGCAATGTATCACTGCTACACACAGATACCCTGGCAACACTCATTCATCATCGCAGAGACGCCAAACTCCGCGAGGCCGGAGAGAGAGAACAGCAACCGGGCTTTGGCTTTGTCAAGCCAAGAATCTACATTCATGTGGCTCGTGTTTTCCTACTTAGAATGCTCGGTAGGTTGTCACATACGGGCTTCTCCAGCGTTCCCGCGGATTGCGTCTGGTGCCGGCTAGAAGTGTCAGCCATCATTATTGATAGGCAGACCATGCCGGGCCCGGCCGCCGCAGCCAAACTGACACAAGGCCCATCGCACTTTGGGCGCTCTTTGCGTTGTCACCAGGGATGATAAAGAAGATTAAATGGGAGATTCTGCGGGAACAGCCTTGGGGGAAGTGGAGACGCGGCCCCTTCCTCCCATGGAATGGTATCTCTGGCATTGCACAGAGCTGACATTGATGGAAGTGTAAATAGTTTGAGTGTCAGTCCACTCTGATGAATCTGGCATTAAGAAACTCCGCTAAGCACTGAATACCGCCACATACCAAAAAACCGACCAGCAATCCAGTCCATGAAAAATATATTATCTCTGATATCCGCGACGTTAAAGGGGAACTAAACTGTATCTGAGCCCCACAAACAGAAAATGCCATTTAACCACTTAAGCCCCGGAAGATTTTACCCCCTTCCTGACCAGGGGGTTTTTTGCGATTTTTTACTGTGTGACTTTAACGGACAATTGCGCGGTCGTGTGACGCTGTACCTAAACGAATTTGACGTCCTTTTTTCCCCACAAACAGAGCTTTCTTTTGGTGGTATTTGATCACCTGTGCGATTTTTTGATTATCCGCTATAAGCAAAAAAAGAGCGTAAATTTTGCAAAAATAACAATATTTTTCACATTTTTTTATATGAAATTCCCCCCCAAAAAAATGTAAAAATCAAAATTTTTTAACATTTTCGGCCAATTTGTTTTCTGCTACATATGTTTGGTAAAAAAAATCGCAAAAAGCGTATTTTGATTGGTTTGCGCAAAAGTTATTGCGTTTACTAACAAAGGGAAAGATTTTTGTCATTTTTGGTATTTTTTTTTTAACGCGTAATGGCTGCGATCTGCGATTTTTTTTGCGGGACTGCGACATTGCGGCGGACAGATCGGACCCTTGACTGACATTTTTGACACTTTTGGGGTTACCAGTGACATTACTGAAGTAATCAGTGCTATACATATGCGCTGTTACTGTAAAAATTACACTGGCAGGGAAGGGGTTAACTGTATTGGAGAGGGAGGGGTTAAGTGTGTCCTAGGGGCGTGTTTCTAACTGTGATTGGACATGGCTACTAGTGTAAAAACAGAGATCAACGGTCCTACATAGTAGAACCGTCTGATCTTCATTTTTACACAGGGGAGAATGACAGGCAGCTTGTTTACATCAGCCCCCTGCCTTTCTCCCTTCCCGGCGAACGATCGCGAGTGACCAGCGGACATCGGGTCCGCCGGTCACACGCACTGACTTGTTAGGGTATGAGCCGGGGCGGGCACGCGCCTCAGCAGGCGCGCGCTCGCCCGCTATTGGCTCACAAGCCAGTGACAGGCGAGTGACGTACCGGTACGTCACTTTGCCTGGCCGGGGCTGACCGCCGCAGTATATGTACTTGCAGCGGTCGGCAAGTGGTTAAGGAGTGGGGTCAGGACGGGGGCCGCAGTGTCCTTAACAACCGATGACTCATCATCTGTCAATGGGTTTCCCCAATGACAGCTGATTAAAAAAAAAAAAAGTGCCAGTAATAAAAATAAAGAAAAATGTGGCAACACCCACCCCCTCCCAGATGGCACTGTAGTTCCTAGAGTGAAAGGTTGTAGTTCTGGAGTCTTCCAATAGCCAGCTGATTCCAATAATCAGTCTTCACCTGATGCTGGCTGCTGGAAGGGTTTTTAGTCCCTCTACTATTCCATCCTGCTTTAGGGTTTTGCCTGCTAGACAGTATAAAGCTTGCTGATTTATCCTGAGCCTTGGTCCTGATCCTGCTCCTCATTTGACCCCCAGGTGGCAATGTTGTTCCCAGAGTTAAAGGTTGCAGTTATGGAGTATCCCAATAGCAAGCTGATTTCAATAATCAATCTTCACCTGATGCTGGAAGGGTATTTAGTCCCTTCTCTACTATTCCCTTTAGGGTTTTGCCTGCTAGCCAGAGCAATGCTTGATGATTTATCCTGAGCCGAGGTCCTGTTTCTGCACCTCATCTGCCCCTTACTTGTATCTGGTACCTTGTTACCTCATATCGGCACCCCTTGTTCCTGATCCCAGACTTACTTTCCCCTTCCTTACTGTTCTTTGTACCGCCAGTTTTCCCCTGTAATCCTTGCTTCCCTTTTGTTTGCATGTAATGTAATATAGTTAGGTTTGCTGTCACTTGGTTAGTTAGGTTGCTAATTAGGTATTTTGTCACTCTTTTTATGGTTCACTTATATCTTCATGTTTGCTGGTAATTCTGTTTGCTGGTGTTTGGGTGGATTTTGTTTCACTGTAAATAAATCTTACTTACAGCATACACAGTCTGGTTTCAGTTTCCTATGTGCAGCTACATGAATCTGGTCACCCCCGCTGCTGGATGCCTGCAGTCACTGACATATTGGCGTTTAATGGTGATCAGCTCTCTTTACTTGTTGTGGGGGATCTATGTCAGGGGTGTCAAGCTCAATTTCATTGTGGGCCGCATCAGCATAATGGTTTCCCTCAAAGGGCTGGTTGTATCTGTAAGACTAGATGTCCAGACCACCCCACCCACTCTTACATCTCAGGTGTCAAGAGCTTCTACGCCATCAGAAGCCAAGAGTCCCCCGCCCTCCCTTACATCACAGTGCACCCCCCTTACCTTGAGCTGTCAGGAAGAAGCTGGAGGGGGGGCTAGGAAGCAGAAATTGCAGGGTCCGGAGAAGGACCAGAGGAGGGCTGGAGTCTGCAGAATGCTGAGAGCAGGGGAGGTGAAGAGGGGGTGCTGCGGCTGCACAGAGGGACGCAGGATCTGTAGGAGAAGTTCTGTCCTCTCTGCTGCAGACTGCTGAAGCAGAGATGATCCTCTCTGCAGCTGCATAGGAGAAGCGCAGGATCTGGTGGAGGAGTTCTGTCCTCCTTTTCAGCTTGTAGGAGAGGTGTAAGGGCCACTGAGACCTGGCAGGCCGGCCCTAGTGTTTGACACTTGATCAATGTGTCTGATATTTGGCATCTCCCAGCCTGCTCCTGCGAGAGAAGGAAGAGAGAATTTCACAGACTGTAGCGAAGGACAGTTTCTTCAAAGAAAGTGAAAGAGGTCATCAAGCTCTGACACACAACCCTGAAGGCCAGATCCTTGCCCATCAGACTTTCGGTGACTTCTGTATGCATTTGCATGTTACATCTGATGCAGGGATTTTTTTTCTCAAAGAATAGGTGCAGGAACGCCCCCCTTCAGTCACTTCTTGTCTCCGCCTCCTATCCACCTCTGAGCACCATCCCTTGGTTCCACCTCCCAGTACCACCCCTTTTAAATAATACAGAACCAAGTATCATTTTGTGGTGATAAGTAATTTGTATGGAATTTGTTAATAACAACAAGAAAAGCAGTAAAGTAGATGCCCTGCAGCCAGCAGCAATAGACACCCCCCCAGCAACAATAGATTCCCCCAGCAACAATGGATCCCAACAACAATGGACCCTGGCAGCAACAACAGATTTCCCAGCAGCCAGCTCAGCATCAATAGACCCTCCAGCAGCCAGCAACAATAGACCCATTCCTCAACAATAGATCCCTTCAAGCAAAAATTGACTCCTCAGCAGCATAAGTGCAACCAGCAACAATAGACCTCCTTAGCAACAATAGACTACCACACAAAAATAGATGCCCTTCAGCAACAATAGATTCCTGAACAGCCAGCAACAATAGATCCCTCTCAACAGTAGATGTCCTCTAGCAACAATTGACCCCCCCCCCAGCAACATGACATAAGCCCCTCCCCTTCCCAGCGACAATAGATCCCCACTAGCATCAATAATACACCTTCCCGTCAAAAAAAATCTCCTCCAGGAACAATAGATTCCCCAGCAGTCAGCATCAATAGACCCTCCAGGACACCCCAGCAGCCCTTGCCATTACATGCATTCAGTGCTGGAGGTGCCGGAACTGCGTTCCCCCAAGCCCTGAACTGATATCAGTTTTTATTTTGTGATGAAATCTTTCTTTAATACTAACTAGTGGTGGTGGTTTTGTGAGCTTAGTCTATACTCTCATTTCAATATTACATAGTGAAGTGTCTGGGGCGGTGGAGATAAGTCCATAGGATGGAGCAGACCTTCAAGTGAACACCGATACAATTAAAAGGCAAAATGCATTCAGAATTTACTGTGAAAATGACGCTGTGCTCGCACCGACCTCATCATCTCAAAGTTAAATTTTCCTCTCAATAGGACCAAGTACAAAAACAAAAAACCTACAATCCGGAGGAAGATCGAAGAGACATATGTGACTGCCAAGGGGCACTGTCATTAAACAGAGATTGATTTCCTTGATCTAGTTAATGGTGGATTTACCAGTGCTTACAGCCTTAGTCATTACACTCGCTGAATGAGCTTGAAGTCAGCTGGCTCTGACACTGCTGATAATCCTCTAACATCTCATTACACAGAAATGACTTCAATTTTCAGCATCAAATTGCAGCGCAAACAGGGAGACGGAGGCTGCGGTGTGTTCAGTCAATGGAGTGACGAGATGGGAATTGGTCTACAATCTGCTGCAGGAATGGAGAGACCTCCTGGACTTGGCCTGTTGGGGTAAAATTTATCACAGACATCATCAGGACCATGAAAATAACCATCTGCTGGAAATTACAATCATTAAATGAACACCAATGAGACCATATCTCTACATAATGAGAGCAGGCACCATGTCAACCTCTCCAATCAGAGCGTCCATACTGGCCACTGACATAGACCCATTGGATATGGGGATTGTAAATGGGTGTCACGTAGCTGGTGGAGATTAAGCTGGAGAGGGGCTTCTCTTGCCCCTCTTGTACAACACCCTTAGTAAAGGTGATAAGGCATATGAAGACACAGAGTGGCATGAGGGCCAATGTAGTATGCATTATGTATTTAAGTATGTAGTATGCATTGACAAAGGTGATAAGTGATATGAAGACACAGAGTGGCATGAGGGCCAACTGTACAATGCAGGACCATCTGACAAGGAGCAGAGGTCAGAACATAGTGACACTTGTCACAAGAAGACAGGAGCAAAGCCAGGACACAAGCCAAAGATTGTTTACAGCCAGACAGTGAGGTACAGGAACATAAGGCAGAGGCAGGGTCAGGATACAAACTGAGGTCAGTTCACAGCCAGACAGCAAGGTACAGGAACATAAGTCAGAGGCAGGGTCAGGATACAAGCCAGGGTCAGTTCACAGCCAGGCAGTGAGGTACAGGAACATAAGGCAGGGGCAGGAGCAGGGTCAGGATAGAAGCCAGGTTCAGTTCACAGCCAGGCAGTGAGGTACAGGAACATAAGTCAGGGGCAGGGTCAGGATACAAGCCAGGGTCAGTTCACAGCCAGGCAGTGAGGTACAGGAACATAAGTCAGGGGCAGGGTCAGGATACAAGCCAGGGTCAGTTCACAGCCAGGCAGTGAGGTACAGGAACATAAGTCAGGGGCAGGGTCAGGATACAAGCCAGGGTCAGTTCACAGCCAGACAGCAAGGTACAGGAACATAAGGCAGAGGCAGGGGCAGGGTCAGAATACAAGCCAGGGTCAGTTCACAGCCAGGCAGTGAGGTACAGGAACATAAGGCAGAGGCAGGGTCAGGATACAAGCCAGGGTCAGTTAACAGCCAGGCAGTGAGGTACCAAATCAGGAATCAGTATACAGAGACAAAACACAGGCAGAGGTCACAATACATAGACAGGAATCCAAAGACAGGTCAAAGGCAAGGCAGGCCATACATGGGAAGGCAAATTTATCAGGTAAGGTTATAGGAAAATGAGGGAAAAGCTAAAGACCACTTAGCAATCTGTCTATGTCACAATCCGGCCTAAATAAGCCGTTTAGCGCCAATACCAGTGCCAAGTGTACACATGTGCCTTTGCACACCCTGCTTAGTGTGAATGCTAATATGCGTTCGCATGTGTGCTAATACAAATCTTTCATTGAGCTTATGCTTGGAAAAATGTACAGAGCCCAGACCTCAACCCTACTGGACACGTTTGGGATTATGTGGACTGTTGATGGGGAACCAGGTTTTCTCATCCAACATCAGTACTTGACCTCAACCCTACTAAACAGCTTTGGGATGAATTGGAACTCCGATGGTTAACCAGGTCTTCTCATCCTTTATCAGTACCTGACCTCACAAATTATAATTTTGCTGATTGGGTCACATTTTTCACAAAGCTTTCCCAGAGTAGAGGGCAGGAATTCCATGTCAATGTTTTCGATTTTGAAATACTCCTAGAGATGTGACAGTTAGATGTCCACAAACTTTTGACCATTTTTAGTTATAAACTATATGTGAAAACAAGGTTTTACATTAAAGAGGAGTGCCAGGCACGGTAAACGTGCAGTAATGCACTGAAATATACTGCGTTAAACGTGCAGTAATGCACTGAAATGTACTGCAGTAAAATTGCCCTGGAAAAAAATGAAATAATTTAACACTAAAGTAAAAATGAACTGTCACTACACTCACACTGACTGAACTATCACGAGATTCACACTAAACTGACACTCTACACTGACAATAAAATCAGAATAGCACACTAACTCTTTATCACACTTCAAATGGCCGCTATTGAAAGAATACTTTTAAAGTGTGGGGTGCAACTAAGAGCAATGAGCCATTATTGGATAGAGTCATCATGACAGTATCCAATCATGGCTCTGACAGTGCTCTGTGCCCTGATTGGGCAAAGCTTTCATTGCTTCAACCAATCAGGGCTTCCAATGCACTGTGCGGCCACGCAGAGAATTGTGGTCCTTCAACGGGCTGAACAAATGGTTGAATGCCCTGAAAATGTACATGTTCATTGAATGGGCAAACAGCCAATGTTCAGCCCGAACTCATGTTCATCCCTATACAAGTGTATATGTGGTCAGTGGAAAATGTCTTCTTTTATAAATAGTCAGTGGAGAAGGCCCTTCTTTATAGGTGTATGGGTGGTCAATGGAGAAGGTCTTCTCATATAGGTGTATATGAGGTCAGTGGAGAAGGCCCTTCTTATATAGGTGTCAGTGGAGGTCAGTGGAGAAGGCCCTTCCTTTATAGGTGTATGGGTGGTCAATGGAGAAGGTCTTATATAGGTGTATATGAGGTCAGTGGAGAAGGCCCTTCTTTCTAGGTGTATGGGTGGTCAATGGAGAAAGTCTTCTTATATAGGTGTATATGAGGTCAGTGGAGAAGACCCTTCTTTATAGGTGTCAGTGGAGGTCAGTGGAGAAGGCCCTTCCTTTATAGGTGTATGGGTGGTCAATGTATGTGTATATGATGTCAGTGGAGAAGGCCCTTCTTTATAGGTGTCAGTGGAGAAGGCCCCACCTTCATCCACACACTTTTCTGTAAATTGAGTTTTACATTGTCCAGCTCTTTTCAGTATTTTGTTTCTTTTTGTTTATTTCAGCACAATTTTTATCATTCAATGCAGTAAAATCCATGTCCATATACATAATCTAGCTTCTTACGCATTGCTGACAAAGTTGTACTGACTCAAAAGGCTCATGCCAAAGGGAGATAAACTGGTCACATACATTAGAGAATCATTATTTTTGCAATGAAAAGCTATTTATTTCTTGGCAGAAACGGTGTATTTGTATCGTTTGTGAGAACGTGGGAAAAAAAAAAAAAGTTATTAATGAGTATTCTTTATCCTGAGTGTTTTATGAACCTCCTGCTCAGCAGAACTCAGTAAAAAGGCACCTGTTACACGGCTATTTAAAATATACTCAATCTGTTGGCATTTTGGCAGGGTGCACGCTCCAGAGGAAAAAAAAAAAAGAATTGAATGAAATAAAAGACTATTTATTCCTCCAGCTCACAGCATTCAAACGTGCCCTGGAGGCACATTACAGACACATTATGGCGCATTATCGAGAGATAATCTACCTCCCAGCCTTAGATCAATGAGTGGCTAGACCCTCTGGCATCTAAAGGGTTGGGAACTAGAAATGGATCCGTCTTAGTATGTAAAGTGTAAGCAATTAACAACTCAACTGATTTATTAATATTTCATCCATTAGTATTTTGTTTGAAAGAATCTCCATGGAGGACGCCAGACCTTCTGGAAATTCCAGCTGCCGTCCAACATGTTGTACCAGCGCATAGTAATGTGGATATTGTGATGGGAGACAGCGAATCCAAACTCTCCACTGCTTGGCCTTCTAGTGTCTTCCCCCCTGATACAAAAACCTCATCTATACTTCAGGGAGTGTTTTCCATATTTGCAATCCCGGAGCCTCCACCAGTGCCGGACTATCTGAGATAGCCAGGGGTTTTTTCAGCTGGAACTTGGTGAACTCAGTTCCACCACCTTTGGCTCAGGCCCTCTGATCCCTGTCCACCACCATCACTTGTAAACACTGAGGTCTGGCTTCCTGTGTTTTCCAAGAGCAGTATGGGGACAAAGGAGATGCCGATGCCTGGGGTGCAGTGCGAATGGTGACATCCCTACTGGATGATCTTCCTGTAAGTGAGAGAGGTGAACCCATCCACAGTGTTAGGGGAGGTACTAGAGAAGAAGAGGGGTGAAAGTGAGATGTAGATGGGGGATGCAGAGCTAAGCAGCTGTGGAAGAAGGCTGAACTCTGTGTGTAGCGCACCCCTGAACTCTGCACTCTGTGTGTAGCGCACCCCTGAACTCTGCACTCTGTGTGTAGCGCACCCCTGAACTCTGCACTCTGTGTGTACCGCACCTCTGAACTCTGCACTCTGTGTGTAGCGCACCCCTGAAAACTGCACTCTGTGAGTAGCGCACCCCTGAACTCAGCACTGTATACGTAGCCCTCTCCCTATTTCTGCACATAGCACACCCCTGAACTCTGCACTTTGTGTGTAGCACACCCCTAAACTCTGCACTCTGTGTGTACCGCACCTCTGAACTCTGCACTCTGTGTGTAGCGCACCTCTGAACTCTGCACTCTGTGTGTAGCGCACCTCTGAACTCTGCACTCTGTGTAGCGCACCCCTGAACTCTGCACTCTGTGTGTAGGGCACCCCTGAACTCTGCACTCTGTATGTAGCGCACCCCTGAACTCTGAACTCTGTGTGTAGGGCACCCCTGAACTCTGAACTCTGTGTGTAACTTCCCCGAACTCTGCACTCTGTGTGTAGTGCACCCCTGAACTCTGCACTCTGTGTGTAGTGCACCCCTGAACTCTGCACTCTGTGTGTAGCACATCCCTAAACTCTGCACTCTGTGTGTACCGCACCTCTGAACTCTGCACTCTGTGTGTAGCGCATCTCTGAACTCTGCACTCTGTGTGTAGCGCACCCCTGAACTCTGCACTCTGTGTGTAGGGCACCCCTGAACTCTGCACTCTGTATGTAGTGCACCCCTGAACTCTGCACTCTGTGTGTAGGGCACCCCTGAACTCTGAACTCTGTGTGTAACTTCCCCGAACTCTGCACTCTGTGTGTAGGGCACCCCTGAACTCTGCACTCTGTGTCTAGGGCACCCCTGAACTCTGCACTGTATACGTAGCACATTCCTAATTTCTGCACATAGCAGACCCCTTAACTCTGCACTCTGTGTGTAACTTCACCGAATTTTGCACTCTGTGTGTAGCGCACCCCTGAACTCTGTGTGTAGGGCATCCCTGAACTCTGCACTCTGTGTGTAGCGCACCCCTGAACTCTGTGTGTAGGGCACCCCTGAACTCTGCACTCTGTGTGTAGGGCACCCCTGAACTCTGCACTGTATACGTAGCACACTCCCGATTTCTGCACATAGCACACCCCTGAACTCTGCACTCTGTGTGTAACTCCACTGAACTCTGCGCTCTGTACATAATGCATTCCTGGTATTGGATGCCCCTTTGAGACCCTCCACTGTTAGTGAAATTTTGACCAGTTTGGGGAGGGGGTTTTGGGGGGGGGGGTCATGTTTGAGTTCCAGCACCCTTTTTTCTGAGAAAAAAAAAGCCCTGGAGATAGGCAATAGTATAAAGTCATAGACTTGTGGTCACCTAGGCTAGTTGAGGGCGGCCGGACTGCTTCAGGTAAGTCTATGAAGGGTCTCATTTATTCAGGTCATAGTATATCTGGTAGTCGGTGGCAGGGCCGGATTAAGAGCATCATGGGCTTGGTGCTGAGGATTTTGAAGGGCCTTAAGGGCCGTGCCTTGGCATGCACCCAGAGGAGGAAGGGTGCAGCCATGCATGCCTAATTCAACATGGGATGCTGTCTCTGAAGCCCATAAACACATCCATGCATCGGCAACTGTCCCTCCTTGTCCGGCCTTCGCGCTGTGTGGGGAGGTTCTGAGGGAGCTGCCTGGGGAAGCGAGCATAGAAGCCAGACTTCTGTGTTTACAAGTGACAGAAGAGCGGTAACAGTGAATATGGCCAACCCGGGGCCTATATAAAAGGTAGGGGCCTGGAGCTGCAGCTCCAATAGCCCCTACATTAATCTGGCCCTGGTCGGTGGTCACATTCAACTTCACTTGTTCTGTATTATTGAAGACATTTCAGAGCTTACCAAGCCATGTCTTCAGTTCTAATGAGTGTCAGGAAGACACCTCAGCATTTGTATTCACACTTTAGTATAAGTTCCATATAACCCTAGAGTTCCTCCAGAGGTTTCTGGGGGTTCCTTGAGCTGAGGCTGATTGACCTCCTATCTGATTGAATTCTGAGGCCACCACTACTTGGTAGAGCCAGCGGCATGACACCAATGGTATTTATTACTGTCTGAAAGGGTGGAATTCTGAACACCACTGCAAGGAGCGCTTTTTTCCCACTAACACCTGATATATATATATTTTAAAAAAGGGTTCCCTATTATCTGAAAAATTACTTTAAGGATTCTTTTGGGGGGAAAAGTTTGAGAATTTTGCCTTAGTACATTCCATGGTGATGGCACTTTCACCCCCTTCCTGCCCAGGCCAATTTTCAGCTTTCAGCGCTGTCACACTTTGAATGACAATTGCACAGTCATGCAACACTGCACCCATATGACATTTTTATCACTTTTTTGAGACATATAGAGCTTCTTGTGGTGGCATTTAATCACCATTGTTTTTTTTTGCTAAACCAATGAAAAAGACCGGAAATAAACAAAATAAGGTTTTCGTTGTTTCTGTAGATTCTGTTATAAAAGTTTGCAAATAAGTTATTTTTCTTCTTCATAGATGTGCGCTGATGAGGCTGCATTGATGGACACTGATAAGGCTTCACTGATGTGCGCTGCTGAGACTGCACTGCTAGACATTAATGAAGCTTCACTGATGTGCGCTGATGAGGCTGCAATAATGGGCACTGATGAGGCTACACTGATGAGGCTGCATTAATGGGCAATGATGAGGCTACACTGATAGTCACTGACAAGGCTGCACTGATGAGGCTGCACTGCTGGACATTAATGAAGCTTCACTGATGTGCACTCATGAGGCGGCACTGATGGGTGCTGGTGAGGCTGCATTGATGGGCACTGACAAGGCTGCACTGATGAGGTGGAACTGATGGGCAGTGAACATTCAGCACTGATGAGGCTGCACTGATAGGCATTGACAAGGCTGCACTGATGAGGTGGACATAATGGACACTGATGAGGCTGCACTAATGGCCACTGATGAGGCTGCACTGATGTGCACTGGTGGGGCTGCGCTGATGTGCATTGATGAAGCCTGCACTAATGGGCACTGACGAGGCTGCACTAATGAGGCTGCATTGATGGGCACTGATCAGTCTACATTGATGGGCACTGATGAGGCTGCATTGATGGGCACTGATGGGCACTGATCAGTCTGCATTGATTGGCACTGATGAGGCTGCACTGATGAGGTGGCACTGATAGGGACTGATCTGTCTGCAGCTAGCCCACCCCTTCATGAGATGGTTGTTTCTGGATCAAACGTCCCTTTTTTATTTCAGTTTAGCGACAACTTACAATTTAGGGTTTTCCCTCACTATTATTCCCAATGACAATGGCCTTCAGGAGAGGAGGAGAGGAATTCTTCCTATCAGAACACAGACAGCAATGAAAACCTCACTGAGGTTCTTCTGACCCCTCTATTCAAACCTAAAGAGAAACATTCTGGCTTTGGATAGATTCTGATCCATTTTCTCCATCCTCAGGGCCCAGCAAAGATCTTCTTCCCTGAGCAGTGTCCCCGGATATTAGTGCAGGACGCCATTGCACAGCCACTCGGTTATGTCGGTGGCTCCTCTATTCCAGGATAGATCGTCTTATCCATGTGCTGTGTGCAGCAGCTGCACTTTGATGGTCTTTCCTTCCTTACTGTTGGATTTACTATGCAATATGGCATTGTAGATTTATTTTATTGCCACAATGGCGGCAATATAATACGTTTTACAAGCACTAAAAGGTGTTTGAATATATAAGTGCTAAGATGCAAAACTACGTCTTAACCCTTGTTTGCGAAATAGGAAATACACGGCATAAGATGGAAAGTCTGCCGCCTTACAGCTCGGCATGGACCATAAAATCACAGAGCCCCCACACCTGACACAACCCCCCAAAACAGCCTCCACTTCTGACACAACCCCCCCAAAACAGCCCCCACTTCTGACACAACCCCCCAAAATCAGCCCCCACTCCTGACACAACCCCCCAAAATCAGCCCCCACTTCTGACACAACCTACCCCAAATCAGCCCCCACACCTGACACAACCCCCCAAAATCAGCCCCCACTTCTGACACAACCCCCCCCCAAAACAGCCCCCACTTCTAACTCGACCCACCCCAAATCAGCCCCCACTTCTGACACAACCCCCCCAAAACAGCCCCCACTTCTGACACAACCCCCCAAAATCAGCCCCCACTCCTGACACAACCCCCCAAAATCAGCCCCCACTTCTGACACAACCTACCCCAAATCAGCCCCCACACCTGACACAACCCCCCAAAATCAGCCCCCACTTCTGACACAACCCCCCCCAAAACAGCCCCCACTTCTAACACGACCCACCCCAAATCAGCCCCCACACCTGACACAACCCACCCAAAACAGCCTCCACTTCTGACACAACCCCCCCAAACCAGCCCCCACTTCTGACACAACCCCCCAAAATCAACCCCCACTCCTGACACAACCCCCCAAAACCAGCCCCCACTTCTGACACAACCTACCCCAAATCAGCCCCCACACCTGACACAACCCACCCAAAACAGCCTCCACTTCTGACACAACCCCCCCCCAAATCAGCCCCCACTCCTGACACAACTCCCCCCCCACTCCTGACACAACCCACCCCCACAAAATCAGCCTCCACTCCTGAAACTCCCCCATCCCCCCCCCCCGCCAAATCAGCCTCCGTTTCTGACACAACCCACCCAAATCAGCCCCCACTCCTGACACAACCCACCCCAAATCAGCCCCCACTCCTGGCACAACCCACCCAAATCAGCCTCCACTTCTGACACGACCCACCCCAAATCAGCCCCCACTCCTGACACAACCCCCCAAAATCAGCCCCCACTCCTGACACAACCCACTCAAAACAGCCCCCACTCCTGACACAACCCCCCAAAATCAGCCCCCACTCCTGACACAACCCCCCCCCCAAAATCAGCCTCCACTCCTGAAACTCCCCCATCCCTCCCCCCCCCCCAAATCAGCCTCCGTTTCTGACATGACCCACCCAAATCAGCCTGCACTTCTGACACGACCCACCCCAAATCAGCCCCCACTCCTGACACAACCCCCCCTCCCCCCAAAATCAGCCTCCACTCCTGAAACTCCCCCATCCCCCCCCCCCCAATCAGCCTCCGTTTCTGACACGACCCACCCAAATCAGCCTGCACTTCTGACACGACCCACCCCAAATCAGCCTGCACTTCTGACACAACCTACCCCAAATCAGCCCCCACACCTGACACAACCCACCCAAAACAGCCTCCACTTCTGACACAACCCCCCCCCAAATCAGCCCCCACTCCTGACACAACTCCCCCCCCACTCCTGACACAACCCACCCCCACAAAATCAGCCTCCACTCCTGAAACTCCCCCATCCCCCCCCCGCCAAATCAGCCTCCGTTTCTGACACAACCCACCCAAATCAGCCCCCACTCCTGACACAACCCACCCCAAATCAGCCCCCACTCCTGGCACAACCCACCCAAATCAGCCTCCACTTCTGACACGACCCACCCCAAATCAGCCCCCACTCCTGACACAACCCCCCAAAATCAGCCCCCACTCCTGACACAACCCACTCAAAACAGCCCCCACTCCTGACACAACCCCCCAAAATCAGCCCCCACTCCTGACACAACCCCCCCCCCAAAATCAGCCTCCACTCCTGAAACTCCCCCATCCCTCCCCCCCCCCAAATCAGCCTCCGTTTCTGACATGACCCACCCAAATCAGCCTGCACTTCTGACACGACCCACCCCAAATCAGCCCCCACTCCTGACACAACCCCCCCTCCCCCCAAAATCAGCCTCCCACTCCTGAAACTCCCCCATCCCCCCCCCCCCCAATCAGCCTCCGTTTCTGACACGACCCACCCAAATCAGCCTGCACTTCTGACACGACCCACCCCAAATCAGCCCCCACTCCTGACACAACCCCCCCTCCCCCCAAAATCAGCCTCCACTCCTGAAACTCCCCCATCCCTCCCCCTCCCAAATCAGCCTCCGTTTCTGACACGACCCACCCAAATCAGCCTGCACTTCTGACACGACCCACCCCAAATCAGCCCCCACACCTGACACGACCCACCCTAATCAGCCTTCACTTCTGACACAACCCCACCCCCCCAAAAAAAAAATAATCAGCCTCCACTCCTGAAACTCCCCCATTCCCCCCAAAATCAGCCTCCACTTCTGACACAACACCCACCCCCCCCCCCCCCCAAAATCAGCCTCCACTCCTGAAACTCCCCCATTCCCCCCAAAATCAGCCCCCACTCCTGACACAACCCCCCCCCAAAATCAGCCTCCACTCCTGAAACTCCCCCATTCCCCACAAAATCAGCCTCCATTTCTGACACAACCCACCCAAATCAGCCTCCATTTCGGACATAGCCCATCGAAATCAGCCTCCACTCCTGAAACTCCCCCATTCCCCCCAAAATCAGCCTCCACTTCTGACACAACACCCATCCCCCCCCCCCCCCCAAAATCAGCCTCCACTCCTGAAACTCCCCCATTCCCCCCAAAATCAGCCCCCACTCCTGACACAACCCCCCCCCCCCCCCAAAATCAGCCTCCACTCCTGAAACTCCCCCATTCACCACAAAATCAGCCTCCACTTCTGACACAACCCACCCAAATCAGCTTTTACTCTTTACACCCAAACAAGCTTCTACTTTATTTCTGTCCGGTTCCTAAGCTCTTAGTCCATCTTCAACTTATTCATTGATAACTTCCAGGTCTTCTGCTGGCTACAAAGGATTTCACTGTGTATTTGATCTTGGGTCAGGACTAGAATGTATTGGGTTCCGGTACCGGTACTCACTGACGCTCTGCAGATGCCACAATGGGGAACAAGCATATTTTTTACATTGTATTCTCTCACGTATCTGTACGAGGAATCCAAAATTACGCAGATGGTCTCTTTCACTATTCCCATCTGAGCAACCCTGGAAATTGGGACAGGGACTGCAAAGGGTGTTGGAAGGACAGCAGTCCCTGGGTGCAGAAACTGAAGACTGGAGCTTGGAAGTGCTGATAGCAGATGAGAAGGATGGGTGGAAGTACAGGCGGTAGAATACAACAAGTTCAGTTATGAGCAGTCGGGTCACAAGCCGGGTTTGGTAATAGCCAAGCAGGAAATTATTATTAATATACAGGATTTATATAGCGCTAACAGTTTGCGCAGTGCTTTACAACATGAGAACAGACATTACAGTGACAATATAATTCAATACCGGAGGAATCCGAGGTCTCTGCTTGTTAGAGCTCACATTACAGTCTAGGAGAGCACAAAATTCCAAGCAGAATCAAGGCCAGGAACAAGCAGAGGTTGGCAGCTTGCAGGCAGCGAGGTACGGAGCCGATAAGCAGAATCTTGGCCAGAAGTCCAGGCAGAGGTCTGTAAGAGATCAACAGCAGCCATAGCCAGGCAAGGACAATCCAAGAGAAAGTTGGGTCAAGGACAAGGTCAACATTAGGAATCACAGGAGTACAAGCTAAAAACCATTCAGCAATAATCCTATGCAGAACTCAGGTTTAAATAGCCTGCTAGGCATCAGTGGTGAGTTTGCCTATAGGTTCAAGCACATCCCATGATACACATGTCCATGCATGTACATGTATCCAAGGTCACACTTCCAGTTTGGGCTTCTATGCCCACAAACATGAACATGTTTATGTGTATGAGCTGGACGGCTGCAGTGGCCTTCCTGATGGCTGGTACAATGGTCCTACCGTATCCTGCCATAACAACATTCAACCCCCCCTCTAACCAACCAACCCTAACCAACTAACCCTAACCAACCAACCAACCCTAACCAACCAACCAACCAACCCTAACTAACCAACCAACCAACCAACCAACCCTAACCAACCAACCCTAACCAACCAACCAACCCTAACCAACCAACCAACCAACCCTAACCAACCAACCCTAACCAACCAACCCTGACCAACCAACCAACCCTAACCAACCAACCCTAACCAACCAACCCTAACCAACCAACCAACCAACCAACCCTAACCAACCAACCCTAACCAACCAACCCTAACCAACCAACCAACCCTAACCAACCAACCCTAACCAACCAACCAACCCTAACCAACCAACCAACCAACCCTGACCAACCAACCCTAACCAACCAACCCTAACCAACCAACCAACCCTAACCAACCAACCCTAACCAACCAACCCTAACCAACCAACCAACCCTAACCAACCAACCCTGACCAACCCTGACCAACCAACCCTGACCAACCAACCCTAACCAACCAACCCTAACCAACCAACCAACCCTAACCAACCAACCCTAACCAACCAACCAACCCTAACCAACCAACCAACCCTGACCAACCAACCCTAACCAACCAACCAACCCTAACCAACCAACCAACCAACCAACCCTAACCAACCATTGACCTCCTCTTATCATACTACTGTATGCCTTCAGAGCAGCTCTATTTCCCTTCCTGACTCCATACTCAACAAGTAACCCTCTACTTCTCCTAATCCCACCACCCTTTTCTGTATTCTACACAGTTGGATGTCTCTATACACTCACCCCTCCCCCCCACCCCATACACTCACCGGCCACTTTATTAGGTCCACCTTGCTAGTTGCAGGTTGACCCCCTTTTGCCTTCATTTTTCGTGGCATAGACACAACAAGGTGTTGGAAACGTTCCTCAGAGATTTTCCTCCATAGTGACATGATAACATCACACAGTTGCTGCAGATTTGTCGGCTGCACATCCATGATGCCAATCTCCCGTTCCACCACATCCCAAAGGTGCTCTATTGGATGAGATGGGGTGAGTGTGGAGGCCATTGGAGGACAGTGACCTCATTGTCATGGTGAAGAAACCAGCGGTGAGATGATTGGAGCTTTGTGACATGGTGCATTATCCTGCTGGGAGGAGCCATCAGAAGATGGGGACACTGTAGTCATAAAGGGATGGACATGGTCAGCAACAATACTCAGGGAGGGGGTGGGGTTTATACCATTCTCAATTAGTAAGGGGCCCAAAATGTGCCAAGAAAATATCCCTCACACCATTACACCATCAGCCTAAACTGTTACCACCCCCCCTCCCCCACACCATTACACCACCAGCCTGAACCATTACCCCACCCTCTCCTCCCCCACACCATTACACCACCACCACCATCCTGAACCATTACCCCCCCCTCCTCCCCCACACCATTACACCACCACCACCAGCCTGAACCGGTGATAGAAGGCAGGATGGATCCATGCGCCAAATTCTGACCCTCCCCCATCTGAATGTCACAGCTGAAATCCAGACTCATCAGACCAGGCAACGTTTTTCCAATCTTCCATTGCCCAATGTTGGTGATTCTGTGCCAATTGTAGCCTCAGTTTCCTGTTCTTAGCTGACAGGAGTGGCATCCAGTGTGGTCTTCTGCTGCTGTAGCCCATCTGCTTCAAGGTTGGATGTGTTGTGCGTTCAGAGATGGTATTCTGCATACCTTAGATGTAATGAGTGATTATTTGAGTTACAGTTGCCTTTCTATCATCTGGAACCAGTCTGCCCATTCTCCTCTGACCTCAACAAGACATTTTCCTCCACACAACTGCCGCTCACTGGATATTTTATCTTTTTCCCACCATTCTCTGTAATCCCGAGAGATCCCAGAAATACTCAGACCGGCCCGTCTGCCACCAACAACCAATCCACGTTCAAAGTCACTTCAATCCCCTTTCTGATGCTCGGTTTGAACTTCAGCAAGACTTCTTCACCACATCTAGATGCCTAAATGCATTGAGTTTCTGGCATGTGATTGGCTGATTAGCAATTTGTGTTGCCAAGCAATTGAACAGGTTTACCTAATAAAGTGGCCGGTGAGTGTATATAAAGCCCATAAAATGCAGTCTGACTGTCCGTCTGTCTCTGCTCCCCAACCACAAAGACGTGTTTTACCGGCATTTCTCCATCTCAATTTTCCTGTTCATAAATGTCCATCGGAGACCATAAATACATCTTACACCCAATATGGCCCCGCCTTCTCCTATTACTATGCAGCAATAGTACAATACTCCGAACCAGATTTATGGAAAACATATGTCTCCACCCACACCTGATAGAACGCACATGACTGTGGATTTGCAGCAAAGGTGAAACACACACATAGACATAGACAGAGCTCCCAACTGTCCCGGATTTGGAGGGACGGTCCCGGATTTGGAGGGACTGTCCCGGATTTGGAGGAACTTTCCCGGATTTGGAGGGACTGTCCCGGATTTGGAGGAACTGTCCCGGATTTGGAGGGACTGTCCTGGATTTGGAGGGACTGTCCCAGATTTGGAACAAAGTCCCTCTGTCCTCCTCATTTGTCCCTCATGTTGGTCTGATCTATATTGTTGTATATAAAATAAACTTTTTATTCATTAAAAAGTGTTTCCCATTGCTAAACCTTTCATCCAATTTATAAATAGCTGCAATATAAGGGAGTAGTAGTGGTAAAAAAAAAAAAAACACTTGTGGGTTTAACCAATCATTTTTTTAAAGTTCTCCTTTAACCACTTACCCATTGGACACTTACACCCCCTTCCTAACCAGAAACATTTTCAGCTTTCAATACTCTCACATCTTGAATGACAATTACTCAGTCATGCAACAGTGTACCCGTGTGAAATGTTTGTCCTTTTTTTCACACAAATAGATCTTTCTTTTGGTGGTATTTAATCATCACTGATTTTTTCTTTTTTTTCTTTTTTGCGCTATAAATGAAAAAAAAAAAACATTTTCTTTGTTTCGGTTTTCAAAGTTTGCAAATTTAGTAATTTTTCTTTATAAATTTTGACCAAAAGTTATACTGCTACATATCTTTGGTAAAAATAAGCCAAATAAGCACTGACATAGCATGGGTGTGGCACAGGTGAGCACTGATGTGGCATGGATGAGCACGAATGAGCACTGATGTGGCATGGTTGAGCACTGATGTGGCGTGGATGAGCACTGATGTGGCACGGATGAGCACTGATGTGGCGTGGATGAGCACTGATGTGGCATGAATGAGCACTGATGTGGCATGGATGAGCACTGATGTGGCATGGATGAGCACTGATGTGGCATGAATGAGCACTGATGTGGCATGAATGAGCACTGATGTGGCGGGGATGAGCACTGATGTGGCATGAATGAGCACTGATGTGGCATGGATGAGCACTGATGTGGCGGGGATGAGTACTGATGTGGCGGGGATGAGCACTGATGTGGCATGGATGTGGCATGGATGAGCACTGATGTGGCATAGATGTGACACAGATGAGCACTGATGTGGCGTGGATGAGCACTGATGTGGCGGGGATGAGCACTGATGTGGCGGGGATGAGCACTGATGTGGCATGGATGTGGCATGGATGAGCACTGATGTGGCATAGATGTGACACAGATGAGCACTGATGTGACACAGATGAGCACTGATGTGGCATGAATGAGCACTGATGTGGCATGGATGAGCACTGATGTGGCATGGATGAGCACTGATGTGGCGGGGATGAGCACTGATGTGGCATGAATGAGCACTGATGTGGCATGGATGAGCACTGATGTGGCATGAATGAGCACTGATGTGGCATGAATGAGCACTGATGTGGCATGGATGAGCACTGATGTGGCGGGGATGAGCACTGATGTGGCATGGATGAGCACTGATGTGGCATGGATGTGGCATGGATGAGCACTGATGTGGCATAGATGTGACACAGATGAGCACTGATGTGACACAGATGAGCACTGATGTGGCATGAATGAGCACTGATGTGGCATGGATGAGCACTGATGTGGCGGGGATGAGCACTGATGTGGCATGAATGAGCACTGATGTGGCATGAATGAGCACTGATGTGGCATGAATGAGCACTGATGTGGCGGGGATGAGCACTGATGTGGCACAGATGAGCACTGATGTCGCATGGATGAGCACTGATGTGGCGTGGATGTGACACAGAGGAGCACTGATGTGGCATGGATGTGGCACAGATGAGCACTGATGTGGCACGGATGAGCACTGATGTGGCACGGATGAGCACTGATGTGGCGTGGATGTGACACAGAGGAGCACTGATGTGGCATGGATGTGGCACAGGTGAGCACTGATGTGGCGGGGATGAGCACTGATGTGGCATGGATGTGGCACAGATGAGCACTAATGTGGCATGGATGTGGCACGGATGAGCACTAATGTGGCACTGATGAGCACTAATGTGGCATGGATGAGGCACGGATGAGCACTAATGTGGCAGGGATGTGGCAGGGATGAGGCATGGATGTGGCACGGATTAGCACTAATGTGGCACGGATGAGGCATGGATGGGGCATGGATGAGGCACAGATTAGCATGAATGAGGCATGATTGAGGCATGGATTAGGCAGGGGCGAGCTGTGCTGCGATCTCCCTCCTCTCCTCGCATGCTGTACCGATCACTGTGTACAACGTGAGGGGAGAGGAGAGAACTTAATAGACCCCCCAGCGACATAAGACTCTCAGCAACAATAGATCCCCCAGCAGCCAGCAACTATGAACCACCTCTGCAACAGTAATTCCCCCCCAGCAACACAATGCCCCCAAGAGACATAGATCCTCAGCAGTGTGCATCTATAGACCCCCTAGCACTCCTTACAATTACACACACTCAGTGCTGGAGGGGCTGGAACTGCTTACCATCGCACTGCTGCTGAAATAAAAGCCATAGATTTATACACACTATATTACCAAAAGTATTGGGACCCCTCTCTATATACACTATATTACCAAAAGTATTGGGACGCCTCTCTATATACACTATATTACCAAAAGTATTGGGACGCCTCTCTATATACACTATATTACCAAAAGTATTGGGACGCCTCTCTATATACACTATATTACCAAAAGTATTGGGACGCCTCTCTATATACACTATATTACCAAAAGTATTGGGACGCCTCTCTATATACACTATATTACCAAAGGTATTGGGACGCCTCTCTATATACACTATATTACCAAAAGTATTGGGACGCCTCTCTATATACACTATATTACCAAAAGTATTGGGACGCCGGCCTTTACACACACATAAACTTTGTTGTCACCCCAGTCTTAGTCCGTAGGGTTCACAAATGCTCTTCTGGAAGAATGGTGAAACATTCCCATAGACACTCCTAAACCTTGTGGACGGCCTTCCCAGAAGAGTTGAAGCTGTTATAGCTGCAAAGGGCGGAGCCAACTCAATATTGAACCCTACGGACTAAGACTGGGAGGCCATTAACATTCATGTGTGTGTAAAGGCCGGCGTCCCAATACTTTTGGTGATATAGTGTATATATCCCTACACACAGTATACAAAGCTTTGTTGCAATTAGGCCCAGGAAACAGCCGTAGGTTCTCCTCCCCTTACCCTCTACCGCGGGTGCAGGACAGATGACACAGTATTTATCAGAAATCCCTGCAGATACAAAAATCGATAGCAATAAATAAATAACACACTCAGATATGATTTATGGGCAACCTGGAAAAAAAACGACTCTGAAGGGAAAATGGAGCAGGCGGCGTCGCAGGATTAACCTCTTCTGTGGACTCTGAGCGACTAACAGGCTTATTCAATATGGCAGCGATAGTGTGGAGACCACAATGAGATCTCCAGGGTTCCTCCATCCCTCTCAAAGCGGACCTCAATAAACTGACGATGGATTCGCAGTTCTATGATTATCACCCCATCGCACAAAGCATGTGAGTGACTCCATTTTTTTTTTCATCTGTTAGATGGAATATAGTGGCATCACCGCAGTATCTGTGCCAAGGTCAGGGGTCAGAGGTTAGGGGTCAGACTCAGAGACCAGTAACTTTCCCACTGACCAGCAAGATAAGTACACAAGCAGATCACTCTGGCGGATGACACGGGCTCGTCTGAGGTGTGTGGGGGGGGGGGGTCTAAGCACTAACCAGTATTCACCAGAGCTCCTGATGGTGGGGATGGGTTTTGCTGTGTATTAGTACCAGATGGCGGTCCTCAGGATCGCCCGACCAGGAGGTGAGCAAGTATCCACTGCCTAGGAGCCCCCACAGAGTTTAACAGGCTTCCTGTCCATGGCTGATTAGAAACAACCGGCTGTACCTGACGCAGAAAGTAGAGCTTTAATGGGGTATCACTCCCAAAAAATAAAAATGTCATATATTGCAGCTTACCAACCAGTGCCACGTATCAGTGCATCCTTATCAGTGCTCATTAGTGTAGCCTCATCAGTGCCCATCAGTGCAGCCTTATCAGTGTCCATCGGTGCAGCCTTATCAGTGTCCATCGGTGCAGCCTCATCAGTGCCCATCGGTGCAGCCTCATCAGTGCCCATCAGTGCAACCCTATTAGTGCCCATCAGTGCCCATCAATGTAGCCTATTTCAGTTTCTATCAGTGCAGCCTCATCAGTGCCCATGAGTACAGCCTCATCAGTGCCCATCAGTGCAGCCTATCAGCACCCATTAGTGCAGCCCTTTTAGGACCCATCAGTGCAGCCTTATCAGTGCCCATCAATTCAGCCTATTAGTGCCCATCCGTGCTGCCTCATCAGTGCCCATCAGTGCAGCCTATCGGCACCCATCAATGTACCCTATTAGTTTCCATCAGTTCAGCCTCATCAGTGCCCATGAGTACAGCCTCATCAGTGCCCATCAGTGCAGCCTATCAGCGCCCATAAGTGCAGCCTATTAGTGCCCATCAGTGCAGCCTCATCAGTGCAGCCTATTAGCGCCCATCAAAGAAGCATATTAGTGCCAATCAGTGCAGCCTATTGGTGCCCATCAGTGCGGCACTATTAGTGCCCATCAGTGCCCATCAGTGCAGCCTATCGGCACCCATAAGTGCAGCTCTATTAGTGCCCATCAGTGCAGTCTCATCAGTGCCCATTAGTGCAGCCCTATTAGTGCCCATCAGTGCAGCCGTATTAGTGCTCATTAGTGCAGCCTCATCAGTGCCCATCAGTGAAGGAGAAAATTAGTAATTTTCAAAATTTTACAACAGAACCTAAAAAAAATGTTTTGTTTTTTTTTTCAATTTTTTTTTTTTTGCTTGTTTAGCAAACAATAAATCCCCCCAGTGGTGAAGAAATACCACCATAAGAAAGCTCTATTTGTGTGAATAAAAAATGATAAAAATGTCATATGGGTGCAGTGCTGCATGACCGCACAATTGTCATTCAAAGTGCCACAGCACTGAAAGCTAAAAATTGGGCTGGGGACGGGAAGGGGGGAGGGAGTGTCCGATATTGAAGGGGTTAATGCCGCTTTACCAGTAATATGTTAAGTTGCTGCCGATGGATTCAAATCTGTGCAAAACTTCCCTGTCAGAGGCGGCTGTTCAGATTTGCCCTCATAGCAGCGGCTGTTTGCTGCGCGTTGTTTCAGTGACGGCCGGGTATTTCCAATCGTCTGATGTAACGTTCGATGTAACGTTCAGACTTTTCTTTCTCTAATAGAAAAAGACAAAGAAAAGAAAACAGCCTTTGCTTATTATAAAGCGCGTTCTGTAAACCCATCGCCGGCTCTTCTGTCGGTGAAGCCCGCTGACACCTTCCCGCTACATTGCCTCCATTGTCTCCGGATTCTTTTCAGACTTCCAGCGTACGCCGTCAGATCTGTTTACCTCCCAGGGAGGGGATCACTCACCGGGAACGTTTGTGAAGAGTAAAGACTTCTGTAGGAGTGAAGTCACCGAGGTGATGGAGAATAACAAAGAGAACGTGTCGCTGTGATCGCTATGAGCAGAACAATGCCGGCCGTAACCTGAATGGTGAGGACACCGCTATGTCCAACTAGCCAGCCTTTGATTGGTTTAGAACTTAGTCCCGCTTCACTCTGGTGTGACTTCTGATGGACTTGAGTCGCACAGAATGGAATCACAATGGAAATCGCATTGTTTTCAGTGGTGCCGTTCTAATGGCAGGGTGCAATTTTGGAAAAGGTTCCTGCACTACTTTTCCCCAAAGACTCCCATGGTATCTCACCAAAGTCATCGGCATTAGATAAGAAGCCATTCCAATGAGACTTTGATGAGACCCAACCCTCACCGTTCTTCCCTGGTCATCCTCGCTGCCTAAAAACTTCCTCAAATTACACTACCACTCCATACAAATCATACCCAACTAATGTCAGAATGCACCCAACCTTTGGGCCTACTATAGAGATATTTCGTAAGGTGGCTGAGAATAAACACTTGGCTTCCTTCCCAGGCCCGTTGACCCCTTTGGAGTATATGATGGAGTGGGCACAAAATAAGAGGGTGGCGCCATCCAGCAGTGGAGAACCCTCAATGCCTGTGACGGTACTGCATTGTATGAAGGCGGGTAGACTCAAGCCATACACCCAGTTGCGATCTGAGGTATTTGGTAGCCATTTTACGTACTGGCAATACTTTCGACTTCATAGTTATGTTGGTAGTCCAACTAATCTGCCAAACTTTTCCAGGCAGTTGACACAATTCGAGACTATGTGCTTTAAGGGAAATCCAGTAGAGAAGTCTACTTCTAAAATGTATGATTGGATACAAACGGTTGGCATGGAGCAACGCTCCAAAAACTTCCTCCCAAGCACCCTCCCCCTGTGAGTTTCGTCAGCCAGCATGGCCGCTCTTCCCTTGTCATCCTTGCTGCCTAAAAACTTCCTCCCAAGCATTCTCCCCATGAGTTTCGCCGGCCAGCATGACCGCTCCTCCCTGTTAATCCTTGCTGCCTAAAAACGTCCTCCCAAGCACCCCCCCCCCCCCCCGTCAGTTTTCCCGGCCAGCATGGCCGCTCCTCCCTGTTCATCCTTGCTGCCTAAAAACGTCCTCCCAAGCACCCTCCCCATGAGTTTCGCCGGCCAGCATGGCCGCTCTTCCCTGTTCATCCTTCCTGCCTAAAAACATCCTTCCAAGCATTCTCCCCATGAGTTTCGCCGGCCAGCATGACCGCTCCTCCCTGTTCATCCTCGTTTTTTTTTTTTTTTTCAGAATTGTCGTTCTTTTTTTGTTTATAGTGCAAAAAAAAAATCGCAAAGGTGATCAAATACCACCAAAAGAAATATCTATTTGTGAGAAAAAAAGGACATCAATTTTATTTGGGTAGAGCATCGCACGACCGCGCAATTGTCAGTTAAAATAACGCAGTGCCAAATCGCAAAAAATGGCCTGGTCATTAGGGGGGGCAAATCCTTCCGGTCCAGAAGTGGTTAATATGTGGTCATTTTATGTTTTTTAGTAAATATAATTAAAATGTTTTAATTTTACTCAACGTTGTGACCGCAGTTATTGGTACCTTAGAAGTCCTCAACTCTCATATATTTGTGAGAACGTTCCTCTTTGTTCCTGCTTCCTATTCTGCTACGTTTTTATTAACAATAATCGTAGATTGATTGGTTTGCGCAAAAGCTACAAACTATGGGATATACACTGGATTTGTATTTATTTATAGTAGTAATTACAGCCATCAGCGACTTATAGTGGGACTGCGATATTGAGGCGGACAATCTGACACTAACTGACACTTTTGACACTTTGTGGCAACCGGCGACACTAACACAGTGATCAGTGCTAAAAACACGCACTGTCACTGTACTAATGACACTAGCTGGGAAGGGGTTAAACACCAGGTGCGATCAAAGGGTTTAAATGTGTGCCTAGTCGGTGTTTATGTGTACTGCGAGCTGCTTTTTCTAAGGGAAAAGGTGAATTATTTCCCCTGTTTTGCACATCCCTGCTGACAGGACGGAGCTCTGTATTGTTTACATCCATCCTGTGTTTCTCCTCGGTGATCAGCGGGCGGACACCCCCATTGGCCAGCACCTGTGATTCGAATCGCACAGGTGTGAACAGAGCCTAAGTGTCAGCAGCTGAAGTACTTGTAACTGCTGACTTTTTATTTTTCCCCAAACCTGGGTGAAGAGTCTCTTCTTTATTCTCTACATCTGTAGTACGGGGACCCCCAATACCTCCTCACTGGTCACCCCCGTAGGTTGATGGAGGAGGGAGGATGAAGTCGCAGCCAACCCGGGAATGTTGGCAGCGTGGCATTCATTCCTAAAGAATTCGATTTATACGTTGTATAATCGACCATCATAATTTGTGTTTTGATTTGTGAACCGTCAGCAATTGTGAGCTTTATAAAAATCAAAGAGCTATTTTAGACGATAAAAACACGGCTTTGATTTTTCCAATTAGCGGTGTCGGATGTTTGTTTGTTAAAACAAAGAATTAAAAGGCTTTTTATGTCAGTCTGAGGAGAGATTAGAATCTTTCACACTGACTTGCTCTTTAAAACGGCTTTTTCCTCAAGTCAGTCACGCTGGCAGCAAGTATGGATGCAAAATACAACAAAAACAAAAGACCTTTGCAGCTCAGGAAAGAAATACATAATAACAATTAAACAATTGAACCCGTTACAGTGAAAGCACAATGGAGAGCTTTCCTTAATCGCTTCCCGCAAAATCGCATCCCTGTACGTCATTTGGGGGGAGGGGTTGTAGCCAGATAATATACAGCTGCAGGCATCACCCCACTACCGTTATTTTTAGAGCAAACAGTCGGCTTTCTTTTCTTAACAACCGATGACGTCACTCTGATGAATCGCGTAGGGCGGAGCCCAGAGCATCATTGCATCACTTCCGGTTTTGTGCCTTTCTGGTCCATGGAACAAAGAATTAAAAGGCTTTTTATGTCAGTCTGAGGAGAGATTAGAATCAGTCACACTGACTTGCTCTTTAAAACTGCTTTTTCCTTAATCACTTCCTGCAAAATCGCATCCCTGTACGTCATTTGGGGGAAAGGGTTGTAGCGGGATAATATACAGCTGCAGGCATCACCCCACTACCATTATTTCTAGAGCAAACAGTCGGCTTTCTTGTCTTAACAGCCGATGACGTCACTCTGATGAATCGCGTAGGGCGGAGCCCAGAGCATCATTGCGTAACTTCCGGTTTCGAGCCTTTCCGGTCCGTGGAATAAAGAATTAAAAGGCTTTTTATGTCAGTCTGAGGAGAGATTAGAATCTTTCATACTGATTTGGACTTTAAAACGGCTTTTTCCTTAATCACTTCCTGCAAAATCGCATCCCTGTACGTCATTTGGGGGGAAGGGGTTGTAGCCGGATAATATACAGCTGCAGGCATCACCCCACTACCGTTATTTTTAGAGTGAACAGTCGGCTTTTTTGTCATAACAACCGATGACGTCACTCTGATGAATCGCGTAGGGCGGAGCCCAGAGCATCATTGCATCACTTCCGGTTTCGAGCATTTCCGGTCTGTAGGATGCAGGGCTTTCCAGACATATTGTTTGTTTTACTGCCTTAAATCTTTGGACCTCTGTAAATGCGTCTTTTTTGCTTTTATGCCAACTGCTCCATGCAGATTTACTGCGGCAGAACGGCCCGGCTGCGCACAATCACGTACATGTGCACGTGGTCTCGGTGGGGCGTGCGCACCACCGGAGCCTCGCTTCCGCTGTGATTAGACGCAGACCGCGGGAAGAGCGGGCTCAATCGCCGCCAGCCTCCCGCAATCTTCAGCAATACTGACAGGAGAGCCATCTCGTATGTAAACAAAGCAGGCGGCTCTCCTGTCAGAGAGGCAGGGAGAGAACGTGTGATTCAGCTAAGCCGAATCACTGATCTCTCTGTGCCTCTGTTAAATCCATCCCCCCACACAGTTAGTAAGCACATATAGGGAACACATTTAACCCTTTGATCACCCCCAGTGTTAACCCCTTCCCTGCCTGTGTTATTTATACAGTGACAGTGCATATTTTTAGCACTGATTACTGTAGTAATGTCACTGGTCCCCCCAAAAGTGTCAAAAATGTCAGTTAGGGGTCCGATCTGTCCGCCGCAATGTCCCAGTCCCGCTAAAAATCGCCATTATTAGTAAACAATAAATAAATAAATAAAAATGACATAAATCTTTCCCTAGTTTGTAGACGTGATAACTTTTGTGCAAACCAATCAAAATACTCTTATTTGGATTTTTTTTACCAAAAAATATGTAGCAGAAAACAAATTGGCCTAAAATTATGAAAAAATTGTATTTTTAAAAAAAATAATTATTGGGAATGTTTTATAGCAGAAAGTGAAAAATATTGTTTTTTTTTTCCCAGAATTGTCGCTCTTTTTTTGTTTATAGCGCAAAAAATAAAAATCTCACAGGTGATCAAATATCACCAAAAGAAATCTCTATTTGTGGGGAAAAAAATGATAAAAATATCATATGTGTACAGTGTAGCATGACCGCGCAATTGTCATTCAAAGTGCGACAGCGCTGAAAGCTGAAAATTGACCTGGGCAGGAAGGGGGGGGGGTGAAAGTGCCCGGTATTGAAGTGGTTAAGGGGGGTAAAATCTTCCGGTCCAGAACTGGTTAAAGTCCCACCCCTTTCTTGTTTGTAGCATACGGAAGTACAAGCGCGGGATCTTTTTCGTTTTTCGCTCTTAGTATTATAACTTTTTTTTTTAATCAGGTTATAAAAACTTGGCGCAGAAAGTGGCGAGGCGCGGCGGGTTTGTCACCTTCCGTCTCTGGCATCTCTTTCACCCCAGACGCGTGTTCGGTGATTCGCGGTGATAAACTGGCGGCTGTAGACAGCGCCAACCAGCTGTAATAATGGCTCCTGGAAAGTGGAGTGTCTACAGATGGCACGGCCAAGGTTTGCTGCACCTATGAGCTGTGAATACTGAGCAGACCCACCTCACACTTCTCAGCAGATGAAGAATACATTAGAGGAGGATTTTGCTTTTAATAAATATTTCATGCCTTTCATCCTCTGGCGCACAAACACCCCGTGTACCGCGCAGCGCAGCTCACAGCTGGATTATGTTGGGAAAACAGATTTAGACCAGCTCAGCATAACACAGTGTTCCACATAGAACTCGCCGCGCGCTCCCTGGGGGCAACCTGCCCCACTAAACCTCCGCGTATTACAGGCGTTGCGCCATCTTAAAGCGGCAAAACCGTTGGTTTTCTGAAAATTAATGAGCCGCAGATTTATTCCATATACCTGCGAGGATTAGATTTCTATACGCAGCCCGTCCCGTAAAGTTCTATTAAAATTATTCACAAATCACTTCCGTCGCCGGAAGATTGAAAGTAGCTTAAATCCTGACGCCAAACTTTTGTGCTTGTTCCCGGGAATATCCAACCGCGGATACGAGGACAATGCCGCCGACAAACGCATGAATACGGTGTAAAGGAAAATTTCCGTCTCAGCTTATCCAGTCATTCAGACTCGGGGATCTTAGAAAACGGGGCGAAAGCTACAACAAGATGGACTTTTCTAATCCTTCATTTTTTAGGCCAATTCTACTTATTCTGTTATTTCCTGTATGAAATACAAATGTAGCGCTTCAAATAAAGTCCATAGAAGAAAATTCAATAAAAGGCAAGATAAAATGTCCAAGGGTGTGAGCAGGGCCAGGGGTTGTGAGTCCAAGGGTGTGAGTCCAGGGGTGTGAGTCCAGGGGTGTGAGTCCAAGGGTGTGAGCAGGGCCAAGGGTGTGAGTCCAGGGGTGTGAGTCCAAGGGTGTGAGCAGGGCCAAGGGTGCGAGTCCAAGGGTGTGAGCAGGGCCAAGGGTGTGAGTCCAAGGGTGTGAGCAGGGCCAAGGGTGTGAGTCCAAGGGTGTGAGTCCAGGGGTGTGAGTCCAGGGGTGTGAGTCCAGGGGTGTGAGTCCAAGGGTGTGAGCAGGGCCAAGGGTGTGAGTCCAAGGGTGTGAGTCCAAGGGTGTGAGTCCAGGGGTGTGAGTCCAGGGGTGTGAGTCCAGGGGTGTGAGTCCAAGGGTGTGAGCAGGGCCAAGGGTGTGAGTCCAAGGGTGTGAGCAGGGCCAAGGGTGCGAGTCCAAGGGTGTGAGTCCAGGGGTGTGAGTCCAGGGGTGTGAGTCCAAGGGTGTGAGCAGGGCCAAGGGTGTGAGTCCAAGGGTGTGAGTCCAAGGGTGTGAGTCCAAGGGTGTGAGTCCAGGGGTGTGAGTCCAGGGGTGTGAGTCCAAGGGTGTGAGCAGGGCCAAGGGTGTGAGTCCAAGGGTGTGAGTCCAGGGGTGTGAGCAGGGCCAGGGGTGTGAGCAGGGCCAAGGGTGTGAGTCCAGGGGTGTGAGCAGGGCCAGGTGTGTGTCCAAGGGTGTGAGCAGGGCCAGGGGTGTGAGTCCAAGGGTGTGAGTCCAGGGGTGTGAGCAGGGCCAGGGGTGTGAGTCCAGGGGTGTGAGTCCAGGGGTGTGAGTCCAGGGGTGTGAGTCCAGGTGTGTGAGTCCAGGGGTGTGAGTCCAAGGGTGTGAGTCCAGGGGTGTGAGTCCAGGGGTGTGAGCAGGGCCAGGGGGTGTGAGTCTAGGGGTGTGAGTCTAGGGGTGTGAGTCCAGGGGTGTGAGGCCAGGGGTGTGAGGCCAGGGGTGTGAGCAGGGCCAGGGGTGTGAGTCCAGGGGTGTGAGCAGGGCCAGGGGGTGTGAGTCCAGGGGTGTGAGCAGGGCCATGGGTGTGAGCAGGGCCAGGGGTGTAAGCCCAGGGGTGTGAGTCCAGGGGTGTGAGTAGGGCCAGGGGTGTGAGCAGGGTCAGGGGTGTGAGTCCAGGGGTGTGAGCAAGGCCAGGGGGTGTGAGTCCAGGGGTGTGAGCAGGGCCAGGGGTGTAAGTCCAGGGGTGTGAGTCCAGGGGTGTGGGCAGGGCCAGGGGTGTGAGTCCAGGGGTGTGAGTCCAGGGGTGTGAGCAGGGCCAGGGGTGTGAGTCCAGGGGTGTGAGCAGGGCCAGGGGTGTGAGTCCAGGGGTGTTAGCAGGGCCAGGGGTGTGAGCAGGGCCAGGGGTGTGAGTCCAGGGGTGTTAGTAGGGCCAGGGGGTGTGAGCAGGGCCAGGGGGTGTGAGCAGGGCCAGGGGTGTGAGTCCAAGGGATGTGAGTCCAGGGGTGTGGGCAGGGCCAGGGGTGTGAGTCCAGGGGTGTGAGTCCAGGGGTGTGAGCAGGGCCAGGGGTGTAAGTCCAGGGGTGTGAGTCCAGGGGTGTGGGCAGGGCCAGGGGTGTGAGTCCAGGGGTGTGAGTCCAGGGGTGTGAGCAGGGCCAGGGGTGTGAGTCCAGGGTGTGAGTCCAGGGGTGTGAGCAGGGCCAGGGGTGTGAGTCCAGGGGTGTTAGCAGGGCCAGGGGTGTGAGTCCAGGGGTGTTAGCAGGGCCAGGGGGTGTGAGAAGGGCCGGGGGTGTGAGCAGGGCCAGGGGTGTGAGCAGGGCCAGGGGTGTGAGTCCAGGGGTGTTAGCAGGGCCAGGGGTGTGAGTCCAGGGGTGTTAGTAGGGCCAGGGGGTGTGAGCAGGGCCAGGGGGTGTGAGCAGGGCCAGGGGTGTGAGTCCAAGGGATGTGAGGTTCAAATAAAGGTGCCAAACCAGATCCTCCACTGACAATACTCAACACACTGACCCAACATCTAAGACATCTATATAACGAGCAACGCCCCACGGTCACTCGCGCGGGGATGTAAGTGACCGAGCGGGGCGGGAGCACGCCTCTGGCGGCGCACGCTCACCCCCTAGAGGCTCGTGGGCGTGCAACGTAGTACTACGTCGCTTTGCCCAGTAGGGGCTGACCGCCGCAGTAAATAGTCGTGCGGTGGTCAGCAAGTGGTTAATTTAACATTATTAAAATCTTTTCAGACTGATTACAAAGGGTTTTATATTTTGAATTTTTTTTTAAATTCTAAATTTTATTTACACACGTATAAAAAAAAAAAAAAAAAAACATTGTATCAAAATGAGATAATAGTACAATGTTACATAAGATCAAACCATTCCTATAAATCGGACAATTCTGGTTGTTGCAAACTGATGACACAAAACTGCTGGAAAAAAAAAAATCCTGGGAATCAATTTGCCTCCCCCTCTTCAAGTTTTGCCTGGGTCCAATGGATCCAGTGGGACCCACGGTAGGGCCAGCCCTGGTGTGCGCACAGGGCGTTCCGGATGTGCCTGGGCACACCCTAATAAGCCCATGTGCATTATCCAGGGGCGGCGCCAGGTGGGTGGTTGGGGGTGCCAGTGTGAATGCCCCCATTATATTAAAGGCTGGGTTCAACTATTCATTACACCCAGGGCTGCTGTTAGAAATCGCGGGGCCCCATACAGACTACCCGGCAGGCCCCCCTCAAGAAAATATTAAAGATATATTTAGCTAAAATTACAACAAAATCCCTATTATCATACACAAATATAACATAACTCGTATAATTCCTGCTAAATCTAAAAAAAAAACTCTGTTAAATAAAAAAGATGAGATGAGAAAAATATACAGTCTGGGGTTGGAGCTCAGAGATCAGAGAGACAGAGAGAGAGAAACAAAGTTACAAATAAACTCCTGAGCAGAGATAAGTGCTGGGAGGGGGAGGGGGATTAGTGAGGGACGACTGTCTCTTTCTCAGCAGATAAAAGCTGATAGCAGGGAGAGGGACAGATCAGATTCAGGTGCTGGAGGAAGAGCTGTGTGGACCCCCTGTGTGCTTGGGCCCCCTACAAGAGAGCTGGTGGTCCCCCTCTATCAGTGGCCCTGATTACACCTGTATTTATGGAGTAACGTTATATGCTGTCCCCCACCCCCAGAGCCCCCTCCCTGTGACATCAGGAGGCGTTCATGTGCGTTTGAGCTTCGGGGGTGCACATCCTCATCCAATAAGCTGTGACCACAATGGTGGCACCTGAGGGAGGGGCAGAGGCCCCCTTGGAGGCCGGACTGAAGTTCTGGTTTCAGCTGGATTTTTCTGCCAGCTCCGGCGTACATTGGAGTGTTTTGCAGAATTGCCGAATGATAAAACGTTCCTTCTCCCCAGCATTACATTCAGAAATAATATTCGATGCGATCACAGCGCCATTCTACCATCCTTGGAGGGAGAGCCGTAACGTCATTAACAGCGCTTTTTATCTTCGGCTTTAACTGTCATTATTGCTTTATTAAATTACAGACCGCTTCACCCATACACAGCGATATAAAAGCCGGGATATTATAATGGAGGAAGAATTATTACAGGCAGATGTAAGACCAGCGAATATCCTTGATTTGATAACGCGGTGCGATGATCTGCCGTATCCCCGGGCAAATCATTACGGCTTTCATTAGCGTGGTGGCAAAAAACCCACCGAAAAAAGCTGATCTGTGACTGGGCGGCGTGTAATATTATCATATACACTATATTACCAAAAGTATTGGGACGCCTCTCTATATACACTATATTACCAAAAGTATTGGGACGCCTCTCTATATACACTATATTACCAAAAGTATTGGGACCCCTCTCTATATACACTATATTACCAAAAGTATTGGGACCCCTCTCTATATACACTATATTACCAAAAGTATTGGGACCCCTCTCTATATACACTATATTACCAAAAGTATTGGGACCCCTCTCTATATACACTATATTACCAAAAGTATTGGGACCCCTCTCTATATACACTATATTACCAAAAGTATTGGGACCCCTCTCTATATACACTATATTACCAAAAGTATTGTGACTCCTCTCTGTATACACTATATTACCAAAAGTATTGGGACCCCTCTCTATATACACTATATTACCAAAAGTATTGGGACGCCTCTCTATATACACTATACTACCAAATGTATTGGGGCGTCTCTCTATATACACTATATTACCAAAAGTATAGGGACCCCTCTCTTTATACACTATATTACCAAAAGTATTGGGACCCCTCTCTATATACACTATATTACCAAAATTATTGGGACGCCTCTCTATATTCACTATACTACCAAATGTATTGGGGCGTCTCTCTATATACTCTATATTACCAAAAGTATTGGGACCCCTCTCTATATACACTATATTACCAAAAGTATTGGGACACCTCTCTATATACACTATATTACCAAAAGTATTGGGACGCCGGCCTTTACACACACATGAAATTTAATGGCATCCCAGTCTTAGTCTGTAGGGTTCAATATTGAGTTGGCTCCGCCCTTTGCAGCTATAACAGCTTCAACTCTTCTGGGAAGGCTGTCCACAAGGTTTAGGAGTGTCTATGGGAATGTTTCACCATTCTTCCAGAAGTGCATTTGTGAGGTCAG
Source organism: Pelophylax lessonae (assembly GCF_965119305.1). Taxonomy (NCBI): domain Eukaryota; kingdom Metazoa; phylum Chordata; class Amphibia; order Anura; family Ranidae; genus Pelophylax; species Pelophylax lessonae. The sequence goes on along the minus strand of NC_138771.1, from coordinate 3,730,962 downwards.
TCATTGACCTTGGATGAGAAGGCCTGGCTTGCAGTCTCTGCTATAATTCATCCCAAACGTGTTCTATCAGGTTGCGGTCAGGACTCTGTGCAGGCCAGTCAAGTTCCCCCACCCCAAACTCACTCATCCATGTCTTTATGGACCTTGCTTTGTGCACTGGTCCAAATCATTTGGTGGAGGGCGGATTATGGTGTGGGGGTGTTTTTCAGGGGTGGGGCTGGCTCCTTAGTTCCAGTGAAGGGAACTCTTAAGGCGTCAGCATACCAAGACATTTTTGACAATTTCATGCTCCCAACTTTGTGGGAGGAGTTTGGGGATGGCCTCTTCCTGTTCCAATATGACTGCACACCAGTGCACAAAGCAAGGTCCATAAAGACATGGATGAGTGAGTTTGGGAAGAACTTGGCTGGCCTGCACAGAGTCCTGAACTAAACCCGACAGAACACCTTTGGGGTGATTTAGAGCACACTGCCTGACCTCACAAATGCTCTTCTGGAAGAATGGTGAAACATTCCCATAGACACTCCTAAACCTTGTGGACGGCCTTCCCAGAAGAGTTGATGCTGGTGTAGCTGCAAAGGGCGGAGCCAACTCAATATTGAACCCTACGGACTAAGACTGGGATGCCATTAAAGTTCATGTGTGTGTAAAGGCCGGCGTCCCAATACTTTTAGTATCATAGTGTATCTTATTATAGAAAATTATAAGGCTGAAATGTGCATTGGAGGACAGAGAACGTGATCTTCCCAGAATATTGACACGTATTACCGGGTTAGTCATCGGTTAGCGCAGAAAATTCGGAGTTTAGGTCATACACTCCATTGGCTGACCTAAAGTGACTTTATTGGTTGATAAAAAAAATCAGCTTGGACCAAAGAAACTTCAGGGGTTGGTAATGCCCCTGCCCCCCTTCTTCTCTTCCAGGTTGTGTTACTTTCATCGACAAAAATATTTTCATCGTTGTTTTCATCAGCTGCATGTTTTCAGTGACAAAAATAAAATTAGAATTAAGTCAATTCATGAAATCTATGCTGAAATGAAATTTAAATTTTCATCAACGAATGAATATGGAACAGAAATGCGGGGGAGGGACAATTACCCACCTGAACCTCCGCTTTCCTTGGAGCTCCGCCTGTCTGTTAAAGCCCCAGCCCCCTTTCTCTATGCAAGCAGGGAGAGACATAGGCTCCCATCAATGCTTTCCCTTTCCTATGCAGTTCCACACATCACATCTGCCTGATGGTAGGGTCTTTGGCTCCCATGCCCCAACTGTACTAGGCCTCCCCCCAACCTGGCTTACATATGGGCACTGATTCACCCATGACATCACTGCAAGAGGGCTCCAACTAAAAGGGACCTAGCACCTGATTACATTGTTCTCTGTTACAAGCACTATTCTGGGACAGTGCCACCTAGTGGCAGACTAGCTAACTGCACCTATTTACATACATATAGCATACCTGTGGGATCCTTCTAGAAGCGGGAAATCACTGTATAGACACCATTACTAAACTGCTACTACGCTGCTAGCCCAGTGATCAGTGGTGGCCCGTTCATGGGGGGACCCCCATCCATGCGTCCGGCCCCCTAATCTACATGCAGGGTGCCGGACGCATGGATTCCAATGGGGATTTTTTTTCTTTTTTGAAGCACATGATCAGAGCCAGAGGCTCTAATAGGCTTCAAAGAAGGGTGGGCTTGGGGCGCAGAGCACTGCATCCTGAGCCCACCCAGTTGTGTGACAACAGCGAATGAATATTTACTATTATCACACTGATTCTCCTCCCAGCCAATCAGGACACCTATTTCCCGATTGGCCGAAAGGAGAGGCCATTCTATTGGCCAAGGAAGAGGAGGAGGCGCAGGGAAAGCCGCCGCCGGGGGAAGCCGCTGCCACCACTGCCTGCCCTCCACGTCAGTCCAGGGTGAGTGAGCCGGCGACCCCGTCCATCTGCCGCTCCCCCGGCCCATGGAGCACCAGCCGCCACTGCCAGTGATCATCACTAGCTTCAGGGTCCCGTGCTGAGCAGCTGCTCTGCTGCTTTGTGATCACATAAGGTCAGCCACCCAACCTGGGACTCATTTAAAGAAAGCTGTGCATCTTTTCAGTGAATACAAAGTAATCTCTGACTGAAAGAGTTGAAGATTGCGACTTCACCACCATGCTTTCCCACCTCCTCCAATCAGAGAATGTTTTGCCAGTACCGATCGCCAGCCTCCTTTGTTCACATTGCAGTAGGGCAGCTAGGATAGCGAACCTGGAAGCTAGTGGAGTAGTAGTGTAGTATTGGTGTCTACTGCAGTGATTTCCAGCTGCTAGAGAAGTCTTTCTCAACCTTTTAGAGGAACCCTTGAAAGAATTTTCAGGTCCAGAGGAATCCCTTCTAAAAAAAATGAATCAGGGTCAGATGGAAAACTCACCTTACATTGGTTGTCAGTGTGGAGAATGACCCCGCCCCTTACAGTGGTGGCCAGAAAGCCACCTCACCCACAGCTAAAAACATCACTGGTGTCATCCAGGTAGCCTTGGCTATGAGGCCACCATCAAATAGGTAGGGATGGGCTGTGTGTTCAAGTCGCTGTTTGTGTGTCTGCTTAACAAGGGGGCCCCAGATCCCGCCCCCCCCCCCCAATGTGAATTGGTATCGGTACATTGTTCCCCTACCCATTCACCAAAAAAGTGTAAAAAAAGTAAAAACCACAGAACACAGCCCCCTTCTGATGTCACGTACGTCACGTGACGTCGGAAAGGGGGTGGTGCCACCGGATGACGTAGCCCGGCTGCTTGCCTATAAAATACCTGTCGAAGCTGAAGATCGGGCAGACGGCGAGTAGCCTCTTAACCACTTAAGCCCCGGAGGATTTTACCCCCTTCCTGACAAGGGCCTATTTTGCGATTCGGCACTGCGTGACTTTAACAGACAACAGACGTGCGACTCTATACCTAAACAAATTTGGCGTCCTTTTTTTCCCACAAACAGAGCTTTCTTTTGGTGGTATTTGATCACCTGTGCGATTTTTTGATCATGCGCTATAAACAAAAAAAGAGCAACAATTTTGCAAAAATAACAATATTTTCACATTTTTTATATGAAATTCCCCAAAAAAATGTAAAAATCTAAATTTTTTAACATTTTAGGCCAATTTGTTTTCTGCTACCTAGGTTTGGTAAAAAAAAAAATCGCAAAAAGCATATTTTGATTGGTTTGCGCAAAAGTTATTGCGTTTACTAACTAAGGGAAAGATTTCTGTCATTTTTGGTGTTTTTTTTTAACGAGTAATGGCGGCGACCTGCGATTTTTTTTGCGGGACTGCGACATTGCGGCGGACAGATTGGACCCTTGACTGACATTTTTGACACTTTTGGGGGTACCAGTGACATTACTACAGTAATCAGTGCTATACATATGCACTGTTACTGTAAAAATGACACTGGCAGGGAAGGGGTTAACTTTATTGGAGAGGGAGGGGTTAATTGTGTCCCTAGGGGCGTGATTCTTACTGTGATTGGATGCGGTCCTACATAGCAGAACCGAATGATCTGTGCTGTTACACAGGGGAGAAAGACAGGCGGCTGTGTTTACATTAGCCGCCTGCCTTTCTCCCGGTGTAACCGAAGATCGCGAGTAACCGGCGGACATCGGGTCCGCCGGTCACTTGCACAGGGGGCTCCGTGAGCGAGCGGGAGCATGCCTCCAGCGGCGCGTACTCGCTCCCTAGAGCTTCACAGGCTAGCGACGTAGTACTAGGTCGCTTTGCCTGTGAGGGGCTGACTGCCGACATAAATAGTCTTTAGGCAGTTGGCAAGGGGTTAAGAGGCAAAACGTTATTTAATTTTTTTTTCTATTTTTCGGGTCCGGCAAGCGTCGTGATTGACAATGGATTTACATCGAGGTTAAAGGGCGCTTCCGGATTCTGATAAGCCCCCTTCCCGCAGACCCCCATAACCATTTTCAAGGGTTGTCAGGAAGAGGCCCTTGTCCCCATCAACATGGGGACAAGGTGCTTTGGGGTGGGGGGGGCAGAACCTCTGCCCCAAAGCACCCACCCCCCCATTGTTGAGGGCATGTGGCCTGGTATGGTTCAGGAAAGGGGGGCGCTCGGTCGCCCCCCCCTTTCCTGACCTGCCAGGCTGCATGCTTGGATAAGGGTCTGGCATGGATTTTGGGGGGACCACATGCCATTTTTTTTACTTTTTGCGAGGGGTTCCCCTTAAAATTCATACCAGACCTGAAGGGCCTGGTATGGGCTGTGGAGGACCCTATGCCATTTTTTTTAATCTGTATTGCCGGGAGCCGACAATACATTAAAGCTGCAAGTAAGTTTAAATTACATTTTTTGCTTTAGAAATGTAAGTATTGCTGCAGCAGGCTCCATACATCGTACAGATGCCCCACTTTACAGGCACATGAAGGGGACCCCCCCCCAGGCACGATATTTAAAGGAATTTTTCATTTTTATTGTTTCACTTTAAGCATCAATTAAATCACTGCTCTTACAGATGCCCCCTCTATTCACTGATATGCCAATCTACATTGTATTGATTATCTGTTCATGATGAGCTATGTAAATTTCTGTACTCATTAACATGTTCTCCTTACATAGCTTTTTACTGTACAATTATTATTTTTTTCATTTCTCAATAAAACTTATTAAAACAAAAGATTAAAATCACTGCTCCTTTAAAAAGTGATTTTTTTTAAAACATTGTTTGCATTGTTACATGTCCCCCAGGGCAGTATCCGGACCCACATACACTTTTTATGGTAATAACTTGCATATAAGTCTTTAAAATGAGGACTTTTAATTTTTCATGTTCGTGTCCCATAGACTTTAATAGTTTGCTAGTTTTGTTCCCTAGAACTTTTTCCCTGTTCCAGATGTTCTGGCGCCCACCGAACAGGGGGGTGTTCCACCCATCACTACAAATAAGTGGACAATCATCCAGAGGAACCCCTAACTGCCTCTTGAGGAACCTTGAGGTTCCAAAGAACCATGGTTAAGAATGGCTGTTCTAGAACCTTCAGGGCCCCGGTGCAAGAAACCATGAAGGGCCCCCTGGACCCCTGGCTGGGGCCCTTCCCTTCAAGCCTGGGGCTCTTCCCACTGATCCTGGGGCCCTTTTTTCCCGTTGTGGAAATCTTTATTATGGTCCCGCAGCGGGAACCTTTCACAAGTTCTGCAGTGGGCCCCCTTCCTGCCATCACGGTGGTGGAAAGCCAGGGCCCGGTCGCAAGTGTGACCTTTGTGATCCTGGGAGTTCACCCACTGGTGTCAGTAGTTTTTTTTTTTTTTTTTTGGTATTTTAATTGTATTATTTTTTATCATTTTATTTTATTTTTTTACAATGTCACTGACTATGACTCTGTCCATTCAGAAATGGAAGGAGCTGGTAAATTACATATTTACCGACCCCTTCCTGGTTCTCTATTGTGACATATCCCCTACAGCAGCTGGCAGGAGAGGGGAGGGAGCACAATGGGGGGGGGGGACCAAGGGAAGCACAGAGGGGCCCAGAGACAGCAGAACACAAGGGAACTGGATAGGAGGGGGGGGGTGGGGGCAGCATACAGAGGAACCAGTCTCCTCCATTTTCCTCCTGCAGCTACAGAAGGAAAAAGGAGGACAGTGATTTCTCTACATGCTGCCCCCACCGCCCCTCCTATCCATGTGTACAGGGGAGTCGCACAGGCCCTGGAGCATGAGGCCCGGTTGCAATTGCGACCCCTGCAGCCCCTGTAGTTACACCCCTGAGGTATGGTATACGCATACGAACATTGGTCCAAGCTTTGCCAATGTAAAACATGTCATACCTGGAATTTTTCCTTCACATCACAACAAAATAAAGGGCGCACCAACCTAGTACATTACCAACATAACCATTATTATTGAGTAAAAAATGTAATCTACTTACAAACGCTTACCAAGCATAAGCATATAAAATGGTGCCGACGCGACCACCTCAAGATCCACAGCGCTCAGCTAGTGGTATGGAAGCCCTTGTAGCATCCGATGGCTTACACGTTTTCGAGGGTCAACCCTCTTCATTAGAGCCAAATTAAGTATGGATTATTTCACACCAATCTTTATACCCTAATGAGCTGTTTATCCTGGGTGTAATCCACCCTCCTACCTCCAAGGAGGGGAGGAGTCAGATGTACAGTCCTTTTTGACTGAGCAGTGACTGTATCCTATCAGATGCGTCATCCTAAACATGATATGTATCATCCTATGTGTCAGATATATCATTCAATCAGATGTATCATTCTATGTATCAGATGTATCATACTATATCAAATGTATCATTCAATCAGATGTATCATACTATGGGGGAGATTTACTAAAAATGGAGCACACAGAAACTGGTGCAGCTCTGCAGAGTAACCAATTGGCTTCCAGGTTTTATTGGCAAAGCTTAATTGAACAAGCTTAAGCTAGAAGCTGATTGGTTAACATGCACAGCTTCCCCAGATTCTGAGTGTACCCATTTTATTAAATCCCCCCCCATGTATCAGATGTATCATTCAATCAGATGCAGTCACTGTTCAGCAGCACCATTGCATTTAGGAATTTACGGGTGCCATGACGACTGCCTGAATACAATAGCCGCAGTGGAGATCCCTCCATCTATGTTGTTGTATGGGGGGAATCCATTGACTTTCTCTCATTTAGCCTGTAGTTTCCTCTCCATCCCTGACGGCGTGTGTAACGTACCCGAGGGTTGTCACAGGAGGGTGCTGATCAGCTCCAGCTGTGTTCCTCAAGGGTTGCTATAATGAAACAAGTAGAGCTCTCCAGAGGAATCCAAAATGGCGGTGCCTGGGGCATTGTACCGGTGCTACGCACAGTTCACAGAGGAGAATATTTTACATGTGCAATGCTGTCCTCAAGGTGTTTGTGTGCAGTCCTTGTCTGGTAGTGGTTGGTGCTTTAATTCTCTGGGTTTACAGTAGATTTGTCAGAAAAATAGCCTAGGCTATATACAGCGTTTGCTAATAACCTATTGCAATATGATTATTAAAATAAATTAATTTGAAAAATTATGATAATAATTATGAAATAAATAGTAAAATTGAAATAGTTATGGTTCAATAAAAATTGTATGAATAAATATTGTGACAATAATTAAGTGCTGTAATTAAGTGAAGTCAACAAATATATCTTTGCACAATAATTAATAAATGAGAAAAAGTCCAGCAAAATCAATAAATTATTAATAGTCTTTCCAAAAGTGTAATCAAGTGCAAAGTGCTCCATGCTCAGTATTCAAAATTCGTGACTTTCGCGGCGTGGGTTCCTTTTTTCCACTGGCATGTGGTAGGATTAAATCACTTACCGGAAATAGTGGGTCTTATGTGCTGTACAGCACTAAGACCTAATTACACTTAGAGGCCTTCCAGGCCAGTAATGGGGTCCCTTTTTTCCTCTCCTGGTGGGGTGCAGGTCAGGTCCCTCCTCACCTGGTTTCACTCCTCAGGATATGGGGGTCAGGTTATGCAAAGAAAGTAATAAGCTCCAAATAGTGTAATACGGTTTTAAAAAGTTTATTTTTCCAAATGGGGTGTACAATAGGAGCAAAAAGATGGCTCAGAGATTCAAGGCAAACGCTTCCTAGCAGAGTGGCGAGAGGAGTGTTCCGGCTTGCGTCCCACAGTATGTTGCGTGCCGCCGTGCCTTCCAAGACTGACGCGTTTCGTCACTTCCTGTGACGTTATCAAAGGTAGGCTTTATTTTATTTAATTTGTTTGAGCACTCTTTTCTTAGGCGTCGGGAGATACACTCTAGCCCAGTGTCATCTTTTTCCTTTTTACAGTAGATTTACTTTAAATCTAGATTTCTGAGCAGAATGTGGAAATACGTGAGACATCGAGGGAAAGAACTCGCACCTGACATTTGCAGAGCTACCCCATTCAGATTACACATGTCCTTTCCCACACTGTGCAGAGGCAGCCAGGCACACAGCAAAAGTCCAGTGGTTTTTCCTTTCTGTAGTTTATTGGCTGGTAAAACTTGGGGGGGATTAAGGGTGAAGTGAGATACTCCAAAATTATTGACAAATAGCCGAACGAGGACAATCTTCTCCTTTAGTGAAAGTTAATATTAAACAAAGTATATTTTCTCACAGCTGGGGTCCATAAGGTAGCTTGCAGAACAGGTATAGCTATTCAGGTTCACGGCTGGGGACCATGAAGTAGCTTTAGGGTGCAGCACAGAAAGGAGGCTCCACCCACAAAGTCTTGGTAAAGGATCAGTCTATAGGGGCAGCCCCTTGTAGAGTAATTCAGGGTCCAGTCCCCCGGGGCTACAGAAGCAAGCAGCCTCTGTCATCCTCTGCTCAATGATCCATCCCTTCAGGGGTAGAAGAGATAATCTCCTTCAGGGCTCCAGACTATTTAGCAGCTTTCCCAACCCCCAAATGAGTACACCTCCCCAGGGATTGGCTAGGCCCTGCTCAATATTCTGGCTGGTCATTTAAATTCTTTCTCCCTAAACTCTAGAAGCTTCCTCTAGAGCAGGGGTGTCCAAACTTTCTAAGCAAAGGGCCAGTTTATTGTCCTTCAGGCTTTAGGAGGGCTGGACTTTGCCCAGTGGGAGTGGAAAATCTCCCAACATCAGTGCCCCATCATTGATTTTAATGGGAGAAATAGTGCCTGATTGTCAGCATCAAAGGAAGAATTGTGACCCATTGATCATGTTAGTAGGAGGAATGGTGCCCCACCATTGGTGAAATAGTGCCCCAAGGGCCAGATACAGGCAAGCAAAGGGCCACATCTGACCCCCGGGCCACAGTTTGGAGACCACTGCTCTAGAAGAAGGGGGAAGCAATCAAGCTTCCAGCCAGTGGTACCCTATTGCGCTTTTCCACTGCATGGAACCGTAACGGTTCGGCACGCTTTTGTGCTTTTCCACTGCTGGTACCGCATGGTATAGTGTCGGAACGGTTCGGTACGGTACGGTATAGGTTTGCTTTTCCACTGCATGGAACCGAACGGTAGGGCTCTGAAAAAACAGTACCTACTCGATTGTGGTTCCAACAGGTACCAAACTGGTACCATATCCCACAATCCTTTGCATGCAGTCACTACTAGCCACTGATTGGTCAGAGAATCCCACCCACCCCGTTGTTATCCCACCCACTTAACTTTAGTACTACTTTAGTGGAAAAGCAAACCTATACCGTACCGTACCAAACCGTTCCAACACCGTACCATGCGGTACCAGCAGTGGAAAAGCAAACCGGGCCAAGCAGGGCCGAGTAGAGCCGAGCCGGTACGAGCCGGTACTTGCAGTGGAAAAGTGCCATAATAAGCAGACCAAACCAAATAGTCACTGCTTCTCTGTTTGCAGTAGAATCCAAAAACTAAGTTTACCTAGAAACCTAACTAGGAAGGTGCTGAACATTGTTTTATGGTCAGTCCCCACCCAATCTGCTCCCCCGGGTGCTGGCACACTCAATACCAAATAGGAACCACTGTGTCATGTACCTGATGAGGAGCCTGAGATGATGAGGATGACCTCTGGCATAATTCCCATCTGAGCACCCCGGGAAGTTTGGACAAGGACTTCTAGGATGATGGCAGGGTGCAGATGCCAGGAAGCTGGAACCAAAGACTTGAACTTGGAAGTGCTGGTGTCAAGTAAGCAGAAGCCCAGTTGGTGAAGGCACCCCAAATTCACCCAGACCAATAGAAAATAGAGCCGGGTCACAAGCCGAGTTCGGTAACAGATGGGCAGGAAATTACCAAATCACCAGCAAGGTCATGATCAGAGAAGAGCAACATTCGGGTACCGAGATAAATAGGCGGAATCCTGGCCAAGAGTCGAGGCCGAGGTCAATAACACAGCAGACATAAACAGACAGGAATAGTCCAAAGGGGGTTTGACAAAGGGGACCACACCCCAAAATGCATAGCAATGCCCATCATTATAGGACATTAGATCAACACGCCCATTTTTTGGGCTGTCATAGTTCCCTGCTGTCCACAGGGGTTCTTATTCACATGATATACACACATAGTCTGCTGCTTCTGCGGGCTCTTCCCGGTGTCCCCCCCCCCCCCAGGTCAACTTCCATGTTCCTAGCACCCTACATCACATCCACACGAGGGAGCTTCCTCACCATTGACCTCATAGAAGGTCGCCACCTTCTGGAGAGCTATTGATATGCTTTCTATTGCATTTTAAGACCAGGCCTGTTCTGGACATTTGTTGTTTACAAGTAAAAATCTGTATTTTTTGCTAGAAAATTACTTAGAACTCCTAAACATTATATATATATATATATATATATATATATATATATATATATATATATATATTTAACAGAGACCCTAGAGAATAAAATGGCGGTCGTTGCAATATTATATGTCACACGGTATTTGCACATTGTTTTTGGAAAAAATACACTTTATTGAATGTACCTGTCCCTATACCTGCCCCTGTCCCTGTACGTCGGCTCGGAGAAGTGGTTGTTGTGGGATGATATGCAGCTGCAGGCATCATCCCGGTACCGTTTTTAGTGCCAGCTGTCGGATTTCAGTGAGCGGGAGGGGAGTTTCCCTCCCCCCCCGCTGCCTTCTGTGGCCCTGCCTGGGTCTCCTGTCCCACTGGGAAACCCAAGCAACCAGCCGGCACATCCGCCAGCTGGTTGGAGTCTGGAACAAAGCCTGATTCAGCTTTGATCGGGTCTCCGATGTAGTAACCCGGAAGCGGCGTCATATCCTCACTTCTGGTTTACTCGGGGGCTAACAGCGCCAAATTAAAAAACTGTCAGTATTCAAAAATGCCAATACACTTTGAAGTGCAGAGGAGGGGTTTGGGGCCTTTTAGACCCCCGATCCCTTCATAAAGAGTACCTTTCACTGCCTATTACTGTCACATGGAATGTGTACATTGCTTGTGACAACAATGAAAGTGATCAGATTTATTTATTTTTTTTTAAAACAGTGCTAAAAATAAAAAAAAAATAAAATAAATAGGAAAAAAATGTAAGTGCCCCTGTCGCAGACAGGCTCCGCCCCTATACGCACTACGTCAGAAATGACTTCATCGGTAGGGGTAATTTCTAACGTAACGCATATAGGGGGCGGAGCCTGTCTGTTAATGCCGCATCAGAGCTACGAGTGATCTCTCAACACCTGTACAGCTGATGTGCCTGCTTTGTGAGTTTCGTTTTTTTTTCAATAAATGTTATTTATCACTATGCAGAGAGCACTAGATTATTATTCTTTTTTTATATTTGAGGCATTTCTGTGGACATTGACCAAGCACTTGAGGAGTCAGCCTAGTGTTACAACTACACCCGCTGCACTGCTATTATCCCCAGGTGGGGAGAAGCTGATTCTCACCTGCTGAAAACAGGAATGTGAGGTGAGAGGCTTAACCACTTCTGGACCGGAAGATTTCCCCCTTAATGACCAGGCCATATTTTGCGATTCAGCACTGCGTTATTTTAACGAACAATTGCGCGGTCGTGCGACGCTGTACACAAATACAGTTGATGTCCTTTTTTTCCCACAAACAGAGCTTTCTTTTGGTGGTATTTGATCGCCTCTGCGATTTTTATTTTTGCCGCTATAAACAAAAAAAGAGCGACAATTCTGAAATAAAAAACAATATTTTTCACATTCTGCTATATAACATTCTCAAAATAAAAATTTAAAAATACATTTTTTTTTAACATTTTAGGACAATTTGTTTTCCGCTACATATTTTTGGTTAAAAAAAAAATTGCAATAAGCGTATTTTGATTGGTTTGCGCAAAAGTTATTGCATTTACTAACTAGGGGAAAGATTTATGTCATTTTTATTGTTTTTTTTTTTTTTTTTTACTAGTAATGGTGGCGATCTGTGATTTTTAGCGGGACTGCGACATTGCGGCGGACAGATCGGACCCCTAACTGACATTTTTTACACTTTTGGGGGGGACCAATGACATTACTACAGTAATCAGTGATAAAAATATGCACTGTCACTGTACTAATGACACTGGCAGGGAAGGGGCTAACGCTGTGGGTGATTGATCAAAGGTACTGTGGGTGATTAAATGTGAGCCTAGGGGAGTGATTCTAACTGTATGGGGGAGGGGCTTCTGAAATGACCATAGAGACATGTGATCCTATATAGAAGGAGCTCTGTGATCATTCCAGGGAGAAGAACGGTCAGCTGTGTTTACAACATCCGACCGCTCTTCTCTCTCAGCGGGGAGCGATCGCGGGTGTCAGGCGGCAATCGGAGCCCCCTGCCCCGTGCATCGGCTTCCCTGCTGCCGAGTGGAGGCGGGAGCACGCCGGCGGCGGGGCGCGCTCGCCCCCTAGCTGCCTGCGCGCGACCGACATAGGTCTATGTCGGTTTGCGCAGGAGGGCGCAGTAAAAAGGCGGCGGGCGGTCGGGAAGCGGTTAACATTAATGGTGTATAGAATAAAGAGATTGCTCTCAATGGCGACTCTGATATAGGGGCCACATCCCGTGTGTTTTCAAATACAAAAAGGGAGGGTTCCCCTATAATGGAACTTTTCAGGCACTCCAATGAATATGCAATTGTGTAATACAAAAGAATAGAATTATTTTATTATTACACAATTGCATATTCATTGGAGTGCCTGAAAAGTCCCATTATAGGGGAACCCTCCCTTTTTTGTATTATGGTGAATAGAGATGGGCTCGGGGTGTGTTTGAGTTCGCACGTGGCCCGATCCCGCCAGGAAGCCGACACTTCACTCCGCTAATCACAGGCACTGAGACATTTCCCAATCCGCAGCTGCACAGATCGGCAAATGTCTCAGTGCCTGTGATTAGCGGAGTGAAGTGTCGGCTTCCTGGCGGGATCGGGCCACGTGTGAACTCGAGCACGCCCCGAGCCCATCTCTGCTGGTGAAGGAGAAGCACGGAGCACTTTTGCATCTATTCAATCACTAGAGTGGAGACATCGAGGGAAAGAACTCACACCCGACATTTGCAGAGCTACCCCATTCAGATTACACAGGTCCTTTCCCACACTTCACGGCAGATTTTTCCTATTTATATTATATGGATTTATTTGTAGACTTTTCATATTCTGGGGCTACACTTATTTTTGGTATATATATATACATGGCTTTTTTTCTCAGAGAAAAGGTGCAGGAACTCCCCTTTCTAAGTTACTTTGTGTCTCCGCCCCCTACCCACCTTCGAGCACTAACCCTTGGTTCCACCTCTGAGCACCGACACTTGGATCCACCCCAGTGGTGTATTTTGGTTTTGTGTGGCCCTAGGCAAGAATAACATTGGGCTTCCCCCCCCCCCCCCCTTATGTAAATTTGCCCCACTCCTTTTTTAACAGATGTGACTCCCTCCAAAATTGAAGGACTACAAGTCCCAGCATGAACCCCTGAGATCTCACGAGAGGGGGGGTGAGAGGGGGTGAGTGAGGGAGAGAGAGGGGGGTGGGTGAGGGAAGGAGAGAAAGAGAGAGCGGGGATAGAGAGAGAGGGGGCGGTTGAGGGAGAGAGAGAGGGGATGAGAGAAAGAGAGGGGGGAATCAAAGAGAGAGAGAGAGAGGGGGGATGAGAGAGAGAGGGGGGGATGAGAGAGGGGGGATGAGAGAGAGGGGGTGATGAGAGAGTGGGTGTGATGAGAGAGTGGGGGAATGAGAGAGAGAGAGGGAGGGATGAGAGAGAGGGGGGGAGAGAGGGGGATGAGAGAGAGCGCGAGAGAGAGAGAGAGGGGGGATGAGAGAGAGGGGGTGATGAGAGAGTGGGTGTGATGAGAGAGAGAGAGGGAGGGATGAGAGAGAGGGGAGAGAGGGGGGGTGAGAGAGAGAGCGCGAGAGAGAGAGAGAGAGGGGGTGATAAGAGAGTGGGTGTGATGAGAGAGTGGGGGAATGAGAGAGAGAGAGGGAGGGATGAGAGAGAGGGGGGAGAGAGGGGGGATGAGAGAGAGAGCGCGAGAGAGAGAGAGGGGGGATGAGAGAGAGAGAGAGAGGGGGATGAGAGAGAGAGGGGGGATGATAGAGAAAGAGAGAGGGGGTGAAAGAGAGAGAGAAGAGTGGTGAGAGAGAGAGAGAAGGGGGGTGAGAGAGGCGGTTCTAGCAACCAGTGGCCAATAGAGTCTCAGGTGGAGGGGGGTGGCTTTTTTGCTGCCCCCCCCTGAAAAGTGCCGCCCTAGGCCTGGGCCTTGTTGGCCTAGGCCAAAATACTGCACTGATCCACCCCCTACCCAGCTTCCAGTACAGCCCCTTTTTAGAGAATATAGAGCCAAGTATAATTTTGTAGTGGAATGTATGGAATTTGGTTATGATAACAAGAAAAGCAATAAAATTGATCCCCCACAGCCAACAGCAATATACCCCCCCCCCCCCAGAAGCAATAGATCCCCAGCAGCAGCAAAAGATCTCCCAGCAGCCAGCATCAATAGACTCTCTAGCAGCCAGCAACAGTAGACCCCCTCCCCAAACAGTAAATCCCTTCCAAAAAATTAATCCGCAGTATCAAAAGATCCTCCACCAGCAACAATAGATTGCCATCCAAAAATAGATTCCCCTCCAGCATCAATAGATCCAGCATCAGTAGACCCTCCAGCACCCCTTGCCATGGCATACATTCAGTGCTAGAGGTGCCGGAACTGCGTTCCCCCGCGTTCCCGCTGAAAATAAGCCCTGTATATATATCTATGAACATGGCATGGGCAGACAAAAGGTCTCCGACACAACACCTTGAACGCGACGGTTTTGTTTTCTGCCTCGGAGAACAGCTCCGGCTTTTCCTAATCTCTCCTTCGTTTTATTTTTCCACCCCGCGGATGTAGCCGGCTCTCATCTATTAGAAGAAAAGGCTGTTTTGCTGCACTGACCGGCACTTCCAGCCAAACACATCTGTTTACTAGCCGGGAATATCACCTCATTACTGTGGATGGGCCATTTCCAAGGGCCGCTCCCCTCCACTGACTGCACCTCCAAGAATTAGTAATTGTTAATAAAAGCGTGCGTTTAACCTGATTGTATCCTCGGCGAGCCGCATTGATTTGTACCTGCCTAAATGGTAAGAGCGGCCCGTCTGGCTCAGGAGGGTTCTGCCGTTTTTTACGGTTATGGTCGCGCAATATTCGCTGTTAAATAAGTAACGAGATTATCACCTATTGATGAAATGTGTTGTGTGCGATCTCTTATGGGATATTAAACAGATGGCGGTGTGTTTAGACGAGTGACACACTTCGGCGTGCTTGCTTACTCGGATCTCACTTAAACAGGGTCAGCGCTAAAAATAGTTTCCCGGCACACAATGTGAGAAATGGATTGACACTGATAATAGTACATAGGTGGTATTTACATAAAACGGGGATATGTAGGACGATGGTGGGAAATAAAGGGACGGAGTAGGAAGGAGGCGGTCTGGTCAGACAATGGATATCTGGGTTGGCCTAAGCAGACAATTCTAATCCAGCTGTCGTGTTTTTTAAAACAAATTTGAAAAAAAAAGGCAGAATTCGATTGGTTGCTATAAGCCAGGGGTCTCCAAGCTTTTTAAACAAAGGGCCAGTTTACTGCCTTTCAAACAGCCAGCATCATAGGTTGTCATGGTGCAGGTGGGTGGTCGCCTGGGCCATAACGACTAATAAAGTAGTATAGCACAGCCGCCTGTGTCCTAGCAAACAGTGATGCTGTGTCTTCTCAGCCGCCAGCATCCTAGCGACCACAAACACACCAGTGAACAGCACCAGAGGTTGCTAGGATGCTGGCAGCTGAGCCACACAGCATTATTGGTTGTCATGGTGCAGGTGGGTGGTTGCATGGGCCATAATGACTAATAAAGTAGTAAAGAACAGCCCCCTGTGTCCTAGCAAACAGTGATGCTGTGCTTCTCAGCCGCCAGCATCCTAGCAACCACAAACACACTGGTGAACAGCACCAGAGGTTGCTAGGATGCTGGAAGCTAAGCCACACAGCACCATAGGTTGCTAGGATGCTGGAAGCTGAGCTACAAAGCATTATTGGTTGTCATGGTGCAGGTGAGTGGTTGCCTGGGCCATAATGACTAATAAAGTAGTATAGGACAGCCACCTGTATCCTAGCAAACAGTGATGCTGCGCTTCTCAGCCGCCAGCATCCTAGCAACCACAAACACACCAGTGAACAGCACCAGAGGTTGCTAGGATGCTGGCAGCTGGGACACACAGCATTATTGGTTGTCATGGTGCAGGTGGGTGGTCGCCTGGGCCATAATGACTAATAAAGTAGTAAAGCACAGCCCCCTGTGTCCTAGCCATCAGTGATATTGTGCTTCTCAGCCGCCAGCATCCTAGCAACCACTAAAACACCGGTGAACAGCACCATAGGTTCCTAGGGTGCTGTATGCTGGGCCAAACAGCATTACTGGTTGTCATGGTGCAGTTGAGTGGTCACCTGGGCCATAATGACTAATAAAGTAGTACAGCACATTCGCCTGTGTCCTAGCGAACAGTGATGTTGTGCATCTCAACCGCCAGCATCCTAGCAACCACAAACACACCAGCGAACAGCACCAGAGGTTTGGTAAAATTAAATTTTGGTAAAATTGGCATAACTTCTGCAAAAATACGCCATTTGGCACAATGCATTGCAGTCAATGAGAAAGTGGAAATGTGGGCAGTTTTAAAGGGTGCAACGTGCTTTAAAGGGCACCTGTGCGATTGGGAAGCTGAATTCAAACTTCCCTAAACTACTTCAGCCCCGCCCACCGTACATTTACTGCGGCACTCTGCCGCTGCTGGGCAAAGTGGCGTAGCCCTATGTCGCTTGCTCAGGCGCCTGTTGGGGGAGAGCGCGCGCCGCCGGTGGTGACTCCCACCCCCGCTCGTTCCCTGGGGAACCAGCACGTGTGACCGGCGGGACCGATGGCTGCCGGCCACTCGCGATCTCCCACAGCAGAGGGAGAAAGACAGACGGTTGATGTAAACACAACTGTCTGTCATTCTCCCTTAGATTATCAGAGAGGCTATGCAATCCTGCTATGTAGGATCGTATGTCTCTGTGATGATCTCACAAGCCACGCCCCCCCTGACAGTTAGAATCACGCCCCTAGGGACACACTTAACCCCTTGATCACCAATAAAGTTAACCCCCTCCCTGCCAGTGTCATTTTTATAGTAACAGTGCATATTTTTAGCACTGATTTAACGCTCTCACCCCCACTCGTCAGTGGGAACTCCGATGTACAGGGCAGGAGGCTCCGATTGCCGCCTGACACCCGCGATCGCTCCCCGCTGAGAGAGAAGAGCGGTCGGATGTTGTAAACACAGCTGACCGTTCTTCTCCCTGGAATGATCACAGAGCTCCTTCTATATAGGATCACATGTCTCTATGATCATTTCACAAGCCCCTCCCCAAACAGTTAGAATCACTCCCCTAGGCTCACATTTAACCCCTTGATCACCCACAGTGTTAACCCCTTCCCTGCCAGTGTCATTAGTACAGTGACAGTGCATATATATAGCACTGATTACTGTAGTAATGTCACTGGTCCCCCCCAAAAGTGTCAAAAATGTCAGTTAGGGGTCCGATCTGTCCGCCGCAATGTCGCAGTCCCGCAAAAAACCGCAGATCGCCGCCATTACTCGTTAAAAAAAAAACAATAAAAATGACAGAAATCTTTCCCGTAGTTAGTAAACGCAATAACTTTTGCGCAAACCAATCAAAATACGCTTATTGCAATTTTTTTTTTTTACCAAAAATATGTAGCAGAAAACAAATTGGCCAAAAATGTTAAAAAATTTAGATTTTTACATTTTTTTTTTTTTTTTGAGAATTTCATATAAAATAAATGTGAAAAATATTGTTATTTTTTCAAAATTGTCGCTCTTCTTTTTTTGTTTATAGCGCAAAAAATAAAAATCGCACAGGTGATCAAATACCACCAAAAGAAATCTCTGTTTGTGGGGAAAAAAAGGACGTCAAAAACATTTCTTTCCAGATGAACATTGAATGCACCAAACAAAACATTGAATAGTAGCTGTCAGTAAAGTCAGTGATCACCTTGCACTGCGCTAACGCACCTAAGTGGTGATGCATGGATTTGTTACCAATTCTGGACCGGAAGGATTTACCCCCTTAATGACCAGGCCATATTTTGCAATTCGGCACTGCGTTAATTTAACGGACAATTGCGCGGTCGTTCGTTCCTGTACCCAAATAAAATTGATTTCCTTTTTTTCCCCACAAACAGAGCTTTCTTTTGGTGGTATTTGATCACCTGTGCGATTTTAATTTTTTGCGCTATAAACAAAAAAAGAGCGAAAATTCTGAAAAAAAAAATATATTTTTTTTATTTTCTGCTATATGAAATTCCCAAAAAAAAAAATTAAAAAATCGAAATTTTTTAACATTTTAGGCCAATTTGTTTTCTGCTACATATTTTTGGTAAAAAAAATCAAAAAAAAAAATCGCAATAGGCGTATTTTGATTGGTTTGCGCAAAAGTTATCGCGTCTACTAACTACGAGAAAGATTTATGTCATTTTTATTGTTTTTTTTTTTTTTACTAGTAATGGCGGCGATCTGCGATTTTTAGCGGGACTGCGACATTGCGACTGACAGATCGGACCCCTAACTGACATTTTTGACACTTTTGGGGGGACCAGTGACAGTGCTACAGTAATCAGTGCTAAAAATATGCACTGTTACTGTAAAAATGACACTGGCAGGGAAGGGGTTAACAGTGTGGGTGATCAAGGGGTTAAATGTGAGCCTAGTTGAGTGATTCTAACTGTGGGGGGGGGGCGTGGCTTGTGAAATGACCATAGAGACATGTGTTCCTATATAGAAGGAGCTCTGTGATCATTCCAGGGAGAAGAACGGTCAGCTGTGTTTATAACATCCGACCGTCCTTCTCTCTCAGTGAGGAGTGATCGCGGGTGTCAGATGGCAATCGGAGCCGCCTGCCCCGTACATCGGAGTTCCCACTGACGAGTGGGGGTGAGAGCGCGCCACCGGCGGCGCACGCTCGCCCCCTAGCTGCAGGTGCACAACCGACGTAGACCTACATCGGTTCGCCGAGAGGGCCAGCCTACCGCAGTAAATCGGCGGCGGGCGGTCTGGAAGTGGTTAATAAGTCCAGTGTCAGGGCTTTGTTTATCAAAAAGCCACGCAAACGCCATATTTTTAGCACTGATCCGTGCATTGGTGTCACCGGTTCCCGCAAAGCGTCAAATGTGTCACTCAGATGTCCGAATGTCTGCTCTGCGTTTTTTTATTTTTTGCTCTATAAATAAAAAAAAGACCCCGACAATATCGCAGTCCCGCTATAAGTCGCTGATCACCGCCATTACTAGTATAAAAAAATAAATAAATAAAAATTCCAGCATATATTTCATAGTTTGTAGACGCGATAACTTTTGCGCAAACCAATCAATATTCACTTTTTGGGATTTTCTTTTACCAAAAATATGTAGCAGAATGCCTATTGGCCTACATTGATGAAGAAATTAGATTTTTTACATTAACATTTTTTTTTTTTTAATTTTCAGTCTTTGTTTATAGAGCAAAAAAAAAAAAAAAATTGCAGAGGTGATCAAATACCACCAAAAGAAAACTCTATTTGGGGGAAAAAAAATTATGTGCATTTTATTTGGGTACAGCGTTGCAATTGTCAGCAACGCAGTGCCGTATCGCAAAAAATGGCCTGGTCATGAAGGGGGGTAAATCTTCCGGAGGTCAAGTGGTTATACAACAATAGTGTCTGACATGGCTTTGTTTATAAACAAAGACATGTTATAAAATAATAGGGACCATTTAAATAAAAAAAAAGAGGAGTAGCCGGTGTCCGGACATCAGAATTGGACAGAGTCAGGTAGCAGCCCTGACTTCCAAACTGAGTCCTAAACCTCCACATAACCACCTAATACAGACCAAAATATCCAAATCAGCCCCGCGGGGTCCCCACCTCCAACCACCAACAACAGAGGTCTGACAAAGCTTTGTTTATAAACAAAGACAATATTACAACAATAATGACTGATGTGGCTTTGTTTATAAACAAAATCAATGGTGTATGTGGTCCCAATATGAAAGTGCACTGTGATCATATAAAAGCAAATTATGTGCAAGAAAAGCTTTTTTATACAATATATAAGGTGCTGCGTGCTTTAAATGAGACAATATGGTGTGCAAACAGTGCATACGGTAGTGCTATCCACGCTATATGTTGTTAGGTGAATTGTATCGTTTATCTAGTATATACTAAAAATGCGACCATCAACCTGTGGTCAGTGAGAAAGTGCCAAGTGCAAGATAATTAAGTGAATAAACTTAAATGATAGTTGAAAAAAACCTTTTATTGTGATATCCCCTTGCGGGGGAGACTGGCATCCGTGATTGGTAAACCAGTGGTGGTACAATGGAGTGATGAGTGAGTGGCGCTATTAGGGCGCGTGCTGGGAGTAAAAAGTGCTTTGTACCGGAGGTCAAGCACTTACCAAGTCCTCTCCCTTGCTCCACACTCAGCCGGGGTTGGTTACTTCTCCCCTTACTGTGATGCCTGCAGTGTTTGGATGTTTCACCGGAGTGGTAGTGCTTGCATCTAGGGAGTCAGTGTACAAAACCAAGAGAGGCTTCCATGGCGTAGTACAGTATTACAATAAAGAATAAAGTGTAGCGACTCACAGTATGAGAAGTTCACCGGTCAGCTTTGCTCAATGTGTCTCTGGTGTTCGGCCGCGCGGCGCTTCCGCGTTCCACCGGCCAGAACCACCACACCGGAAGTGACGTATGACGCTGGTTGCCGCTCTACGCGTTTTGTCAGTGCGACATCATCTCTCTTGGTTTTGTACACTGACTCCCTAGATGCGAGCACTACCACTCCGGTGAAACATCCAAGCAGGCATCACAGTAAGGGGAGAAGTAACCAACCTGGCTGAGTGTGGAGCAAGGGAGAGGACTTGGTAAGTGCTTGACCTCCGGTACAAAGCACTTTTTACTCCCAGCACGCGCCCTAATAGCGCCACTCACTCATCACTCCATTGTACCACCACTGGTTTACCAATCACGGATGCCAGTCTCCCCCGCAAGGGGATATCACACTAAAAGTTTTTTTTTCAACTATCATTTAAGTTTATTCACTTAATTATCTTGCACTTGGCACTTTCTCACTGACCACAGGTTGATGGTCGCATTTTTAGTATATACTAGATAAACGATACAATTCACCTAACAACATATAGCGTGGATAGCACTACCGTATGCACTGTTTGCACACCATATTGTCTCATTTAAAGCACGCAGCACCTTATATATTGTATAAAAAAGCTTTTCTTGCACATAATTTGCTTTTATATGATCACAGTGCACTTTCATATTGGGACCACATACACCATTGATTTTGTTGTACAAGGTGGTAGCGCCCCATACCAACACCCCCTGACCCATATAACATTTTTATCCTTGTGGTAAGTTGGAGGCAGCATAACCATCTGGTCCCCTCGGTTATCAAAAACCGTTTTAAACAGTATTTTATCCATAGCGCGGGTGCACCCCAATTTTATCTTTTACCTTGTTTATAAACAAAGACATCTTATTACAACAATAGTGTGTAATGTGGCTTTATTTATAAACAAAGACATCTTACAACAAAAGGGATTGATGTGGATTTGTTTATAAACAAAGCTAGCTTGCACAGCTATGAGGAAATGTTTTTTTTTCAGCTGATTTTGTTCCTCGTGGTAAAATGAAAAGCTAACTTTGATGATAATTTCAGACATCCTACAACAATAGGGTCCGATGGGGCTTTGTTTATAAACAAATACATCTTATTGCAACAATAGTGTCTTACAACAAAAGGGTCTGAAGTGGCTTTGTTTATAAACAAAGACATCTTACAATAATAATGACTGATGTGGCCATGTTTATAAAGAAAGACAACTTATTACAATAATAGTGTCTAATGTGGCTTTGCTTATAAACAAAGACACATTACAACATTGGGGTCTGATGTGGCTTTTTTATAAAGAAAGACATCTTCCTACAAGATGACCTGATGTGGCTATATTTATAAACAAAGACATTTTACAGCATTCATGTGTGTTGTGGCTTTATTTATAAACAAAGACATCTTACAACAATGGGGTCTAAATTGGCTTTGTTTATAAACAAAGATTTGTTATTGCAACAATAGTGACTAATGTGGCTTTGTTTATAAACAGACATCTTACAATAATAATGACTGATGTGGCTTTGTTTATAAAGAAAGACAACGTATTACAATAATAGTGTGTAATGTGGCTTTGCTTTTAAACAAAGACATATTACAACATTAGGGTCTGATGTGGCTTTGTTTATAAACAAAGACATCTTATTATAACAATAGTGTCTAATGTGGCTTTGCTTATAAACAAATATATCTTACAACAATAGTGACTAATGTGGCTTTGTTTATAAACAAAGACATATTACAACTAAAGGGATTGATGTGGATTTGTTTATAAACAAAGACATCCTATTATAACAATAGTGACTAATGTGGCTTTGTTTATAAACAGACATCTTACAATAATAATGACTGATGTGGCTTTGTTTATAAAGAAAGACAACGTATTACAATAATAGTGTGTAATGTGGCTTTGCTTTTAAACAAAGACATATTACAACATTAGGGTCTGATGTGGCTTTGTTTATAAAGAAAGACAACTTATTACAATAATAGTGTCTAATGTGGCTTTGCTTATAAACAAAGACACATTACAACATTGGGGTCTGATGTGGCTTTTTTATAAATAAAGACATCTTCCTACAAGATGATCTGATGTGGCTATATTTATAAACAAAGACATCTTACAACAATGGGGTTTAAATTGGCTTTGTTTATAAACAAAGATTTCTTATTGCAACAATAGTGTCTAATGGGGCTTTGTTTGTAAAACAAATACATCTTACAACAATAGTGTCTTACAACAAAAGGGTCTGATGTGGGTTTGTTTATAAACAAAGCTAGGTTGCAAAGCTTTTTTTCGGCTGATTTTGTTTCCCGTGGTAAAATGATAAGCTGACTTTGATGATCATTTCAGAGAAGGAATTCCCCCGAATTTTGCTGCAAACTCCAGTGTGACTTTATCACCAGCTTATCCTTAGTTATAAAAAAAAGAAACAATGTATCCAGGAATAACTTTATTTTCCTGTTTAAGCAATTTACCACTTTATGTAACTGAAACTCCAATGCCATAAGCAAACATCCCCCCCCCCCCCCCCCAGAGCGTCCCCCCCCCCCCCCCCCGGAGCAGTCGCGGCGATTACACAATTCATAAAACGCTGGAGGAAACATTCACAACAATTTAAAAATTTAAATAAAAGAAAACACAGAAAGAATTGGCGGGAATACTGGGGTCAGATGAGGATTCCGGAGGATTCCAGGGGACAGACGGGTCCCTATTAGCCTTCATGGCGCCCCCAATCCCTGTATCACATTTTAAAGTGGGCGCCTCTCATCTCTTGTATCTGTTGAGCTCTTCATCTGCTCACTTTTAATAAAATTCGGCAAAACTCTGACATTTTACCTCCCTTTTAAGTCTAATAGAGGCTCAGATAGGCGATAACAGAAGAAGGGATGTAAAGAAAGGAGAGTCGGCTTTATTCTACAAAGACTTGTATTGTGGGCACATGGATGATAAGTGGGGTGATTGGTCACAGCCGGGCCCCCTGAACCCACCGGCCGAGTCGTATCTTCTACACCCCCCCTCCCCCCTCCAGTAGTCAAATCTTAGCTGATTATCTCTCTGTTACCCCCAAAACTTCCTGATTATTAATTGTGTTTGATACAAAGTTGCGTTTATGGAGGAGTTTTTTTTTTTTTTTTTTAAGTGATGATGGTGGAAATAAAAGTGCGAGGATTTCTTTGATTTCCAGATCCATGGAACACCAAAGTCCAAAGGTGCCGAGTGAGAGGAGTGAAGGGAAGACGACACCGCAGAACACTAGTCAGGGCGAGTTTCATCTTTTCATCTCTAATCCCATCATTCTTGAAAAATATCAGCAGCATGAGACGGCTTTTTATAACAAAGGGATCGGATTCTGCCGACAATTCCTCTTCAACTAAAAGAACCGTCTCCCGCAATAACCCAGAATCCTCCGCGGCGGAGCGCTCTGACGCTTTAAAACAGGAATTCTTTAATTTTATGTATTCCATCCGTCTTTAAATTGGTTCCCAGTAACACGCGGCCAGGCACTATGTTTAAGGTTTAACTTTTGGGAAGAAAAAAAAAGTCTTTGGGGTCTAATTATAAATAAATAAATAAATAAATAAAAATAGCTTTGTGAATGTGTCAGCCTTGGCACAAAAGTAGCAAATAATACCCAGAATCTTTGTCAGATTCTATTTGTTGACCTTCGCCAACTGAATGTAACATTCACTAACATTTGATCCCAAGATAAAAAGGAAACTCCATTGCCATTGAAAAAACTTTGCAAAAATACATAATATATATATATATATATATATATACAGGGGCGTAACTACAGGGGTTGCAGGGGTTGCAATCGCTACCGGGCCCCATGCTCCAGGGGGCCCGGTAGCAAACCAGTGGGTGAACTTCTAGGATCTCAAAGGTCACACTTGCGACCGGGCCCTGGCATTTCACCACTGTGGGGAGGCCCCAAGATTGCAGGAAGGGAGCCCACTGCAGAACTTGTGAAAGGATCCCACTGTGGGACCGTAATAAAAGGCCATGCAATGAGAGTAAAGAGCCCCAGGATTAGTGGGAAGAGCCCCGGGCTTGAAGGGAAGGGCCCCGGCCAGGAGTCTGGGGGGCCCTTCATGGTTTCTTGCATCGGGGCCCTGAAGGTTCTAGTTACGCCTCTGTATATATATATATATAATTGAGTATTAATATTATTATTATGTTATTGATTATTATTATTATTATTGATATTATTTGATGTATTCCATCCGTCTTTAAATTGCTTCCAGTAACCCACCTAACATGCGGCCAGGCACTATTTTTAAGGTTTAACTTTTGGGGAGAAAAAAAAGTCTTTGGGGTCGAATTACAAAAAAAAAAAAAAAATAGCTTTGCGATTGTATCAACCTTGGCACAAAAGTAAAAAATAATACCCATAATGTTTGTAATACGTGGGAAATGTCAGATTCTAATTGTTTTCTTTTGCCAACTGAATGTAACATTCACTAACATTCGATCCCAAGAGAAAAAGAAAACTCCATTGCCATTGAAACATTTTTGAAAAAAAAAAAAAAAAAAAAAATTATATATATATATATATATATATATATATATATATATATATATATATATATATATATATATATTATACAGTATATATATATATACATTATATTCATATTTTATGTATATGTATGTATATGTACATATAGTATACAGTATATACACACATTATATATATATATATATATATATATATATATACACACACACGCACATATACAGACATAAATATATAATTGAGTATTGAGGTTATTATTATTTTATTGATTATTATTGATATTATTTGATGTATTCCATCCGTCTTTAAATTGGTTCCCAGTAACCCACCTAACACGCAGGCTTTTTTATAACTTTTGGGGAGAAAAAAAAAGTCTTTGAGGTCTAATTATAAAAAAAAAAAAAAAATAAATAAATAGCTTTGCGAATGTGTCAGCCTTGGCACAAAAGTAGCAAATAATACCCATAATGTTTGTAATATGTGTGAAATGTCAGATTCTGTTTGTTGTCTTTCGCCAAATGAATGTAACATTTACTAACATTCGATCCTAAGAGAAAAAAAAAAAAAACCTTAAAGAAGAACTCCATTGCTATTGAAAAAATGTACCAAATAAAAAGAAATAAATATATATATATATATAGATATAAATTAATATTATTACATTAATTATTTAATACTTTATTATTAATTAAAATAATAAATAATAAGGATAAAATAAAAGTAACATCATCATCATTATTATTATTAATAAATAATAATAATAATGAGATATATATATATATATATTAATATATATATCATTGATAAAAAAAATATCAATAAAAAACTATAGCATACACAAGCAATCAAATGTGTATTACCCATAATAAATAAAATTAAAATGAATGAATAAAATAAATGAAATAATACCCATAATGTTTGTAATATGTGTGAAATGTCAGATTTTGTTTGTTTTCTTTCACCAGGTGAATGTAACATTTACTAACATTCGACCCTAAAAGAAATAAAAAAAACCTCCATTGCCGATTAAAAAAATTATCAAAAAAAAAAAAAATATATATATATATATCTCCAGCATTGTATGAGTTCTGTATATCAGTTCACTCTCTGCTGCATTGTATGAGTTCTGTATATCAGTTCACTCTCTGCAGCATTGTATGAGTTCTGTATATCAGTTCACTCTCTGCAGCATTGTATGAGTTCTGTATATCAGTTCACTCTCCCCAGCATTGTATGAGTTCTGTATATCAGTTCACTCTCTGCAGCATTGTATGAGTTCTGTATATCAGTTCACTCTCCCCAGCATTGTATGAGTTCTGTATATCAGTTCACTCTTTGCAGCATTGTATGAGTTCTGTATATCAGTTCACTCTCTGCAGCATTGTATGAGTTCTGTATATCAGTTCACTCTCTGCAGCATTGTATGAATTCTGTATATCAGTTCACTCTCTGAAGCATTGTATGAGTTCTGTATATCAGTTCACTCTCTGTAGCATTGTATGAGTTCTGTATATCAGTTCACTCTCTGCTGCATTGTATGAGTTCTGTATATCAGTTCACTCTCTGCAGCATTGTATGAGTTCTGTATATCAGTTCACTCTTTGCAGCATTGTATGAGTTCTGTATATCAGTTCACTCTCTGCAGAGTCATATGAGTTCTGTATATCAGTTCACTCTCTGCAGCATTGTATGAGTTCTGTATATCAGTTCACTCTCTGCTGCATTGTATGAGTTCTGTATATCAGTTCACTCTCTGCTGCATTGTATGAGTTCTGTATATCAGTTCACTCTCTGCAGCATTGTATGAGTTCTGTATATCAGTTTCCTCTCTGCTGATTCACCAGTTACAAACATTCCGGGGATTATTCCTGACTTTTGCGGAGACATTCCCAAAGCCGTTTCTTCCTACATAGAGCTCAGCGTGTCCCTGCGTCGCTCTCGCCGCCCTTGAATGTCCGCTCCCGTTCTCCATGTTGGATCAGACTCATTACTTTACTGTGACAAGCCTGTTTGTCTAACCCCGACATCCGCAGCCTTTCCACTGTGATGAATTCCTCGAAGGAATTACCTTCAGATCTGTAAAATTCCCATGTATGCCACTTTCCCAACGCGCGTCTAATTTGATTCTTAAAAAGTAGCGCAGTCGCTGACCTCTGACCCGCAGATCCATTGGGCAGGAGTGAGCTAAGGATGGAGGTTAGGAGTGCAGCAGCAAACGACGCCGGCTTCTTCTCTGCTTGGCTTCGGCGGTATCCATGGAATAATTGTATGTGAGGCCGCCGCTAACCCATTTCACCGGCAACGCCGCGCACAAAAGGGGAATCTTCTTCATGTGATTTGTTGTGAAATATAGAAAGTGACAGAGAGAGGCAGAGAGGACGCTGAATGGAATGAGACGGAGGAAGATTTAGGACATGCTCTGGCATAGGTGGTCATTCCTGATTGGGGGGAAGGGTGGGGGGGAGGGGGTCACAAGCAGAGATGAGAAAAGAAGAACCTATGGATGGAATTTAAATAGTCCATATTGGAAGTAGTGATGTCGCGAACATAAAATTCGCCGTTCGCGAACGGCGACCGCGAACATCGGCGAATGTTCGCGAACCGACGAACATTGCGAACCGCCATAGACTTTAATAGGCAGGCAAATTTTAAAACCCACAGGGACTCTTTCTGGCCACAATAGTAATGGAAAAGTTGTTTCAAGGGGACAAACACCTGGACTGTGGCATGCCGGAGAGGGATCCATGGCAAAACTCCCATGGAAAATTACGTAGTTGACGCAGAGTCGGGTTTTATTCCATAAAGGGCATAAATCACCTAAAATTCCTAAATTGTTTGGAATAACGTGCTTTAAAACATCCAGTGTGTGAATACGATCAGGTATGATGTTGTATCGATCAGGTAGTGTAAGGGTTACGCCCGCTTCACAGTGACAGACCAAACTCCCCGTTTAACGCACCGCAAACAACCGCAAACAGACCAGAACCGACCAAAATGGGACAGGAACTGGGCTTTAAGGGTTAGGGTTAGGTTTAGTGTTAGGGGCTAGGGTTAGGGTGAGATACTTAGGGTTAGAGTTAGTAACCCTACCCCTACGCCTCTAACCCTAACCCTCTAACCCTAAGCACTAAAAATAACCCTAACCTTAATTCTAATTTTTTTTCTGGTTCTGGACATGCTACAGAGCTGAAACTTCACAGGTACACTTTTTAGACCCCCAGACACTGAATCACACAAAAAAAGTTCTTAAAAATTGTAATTTTTTGTTAGAGAGCCAATTATTGAAAAAATTAAAAAAAAAACATTTAGTATCTGGGGGGTCTAAAAAGTGTACCTGTGAAGTTTCAGCTCTGTAGCATGTCCAGAACAAGAAAAAAAATACGAATTAGGGTTAGGGTTAGGGTTAGGGCTAGGGCTAGGGTTAGGGTTAGGGTTAGGGCTAGGGTTAGGTTTAGGGTTAGGGTTATTTTTATGGCTAGGCTTAGAGGGTTAGGGTTAAGTTTAGAGGGTTAGGGTTAGGTTTAGTGTTAGGGGCTAGGGTTAGGGTTACGGTGAGATACTTAGGGTTAGAGTTAGTAACCCTACCCCTACCCCTCTAACTCTAACCCTCTAACCCTAAGCACTAAAAATAACCCTAACCTTAGCCTTAACCCAGGGGCGTAACTACAGGGGTTGCAGGGGTTGCAATTGCTACCGGGCCCCATGCTCCAGGGGGCCCGGTAGCAAACCAGTGGGTGAACTTCCAGGATCTCAAAGGTCACACTTGCGACCGGGCCCTGGCATTGCACCACTGTGGGGAGGCCCCAAGATTGCAGGAAGGGGGCTCACTGCAGAACTTGTGAAAGGATCCTGCTGCGGGACCATAATAAAAGGCCATGCAACGAGAGTAAAGAGCCCCAGGATTAGTGGGAAGAGCCCCGGGCTTGAAGGGAAGGGCCCCGGCCAGGGGACTGGAGGGCCCTTCATGGTTTCTTGCATCGGGGCCCTGAAGGTTCTAGTTACGCCTCTGCCCTAACCCTAACCCTAACCCTAATTCTATTTTTTTTCTGGTTCTGGACATGCTACAGAGCTGAAACTTCACAGATACACTTTTTAGACCCCCCCAGACACTAAATCACACAAAAAAAAAGTTATTAAAAATTGTCCTTTTTGATAGAGAGCCAATGATTGGAAAAATTAAAAAAAAAAAAAAAATAATAAAAAATTTCTTTGGATTTAGCATCTGGGGGGTCTAAAAAGTGTACCTGTGAAGTTTCAGCTCTGTAGCATGTCCAGAACCAGAAAAAAATACGAATTAGGGTTAGGGCTAGGGTTAGGGTTAGGCTTAGGGCTAGGGTTATTTTTATGGCTAGGCTTAGAGGGTTAGGGTTAGGTTTAGTGTTAGGGGCTAGGGTTACGTAGAGATACTTAGGGTTAGAGTTAGTAGCCCTACCCCTACCCCTCTAACTCTAACCCTCTAACCCTAAGCACTAAAAATAACCCTAACCTTAGCCCTGACCCTAACCCTAATTCTATTTTTTTTCTGGTTCTGGACATGCTACAGAGCTGAAACTTCACAGGTACACTTTTTAGACCCCCCCAGACACTAATCCAAAAAAAGTCATGCCTGCCACCGTATATATCAGTGGTGGGTGGGCAGTGCACTGCAGTGGGTACAGTGCACTCTGTGGACCTGACACAGCACTCACTGCAATTATGACAGAGGAAAAAAAAATATTTTTTAAAATGCAAGGTACTGTGCCTGTGCCACCCGAAATGAGTGTGGTGTGCACACAGTACAGTCTGTGGTAGGTCTGTGGCCTCTCACACACAGCGGGCAGGCAACTGCAGTGTACAATAGATATATATATATATATATATATATATAAAAAATACTCAATTACCAGCCCTAAAAAGGGCTTTTGGGGACACTAGATATATATATATAAATAAAAATTACACAAATACCAGCCCTTAGAAGGGCTTTTTGGGGTGCTGTCAGGATGCTGTCCTTACAGCAGTAGTGGACCAAGAACACTGACTAGCAAGACCAAGAACACTGACTAACAACTGTCCCTAGCTATTAACAGCAGCAGCAGCAGCAGCTCTCTCCCTGCTCTCACTAACACACTGCATCAGAATGATCTAAGATGGATGCTGCCCTTGCTTATTTATAGGAGGTGGGAGGGTGTGGGAGGGAGGTATGCTGATTGGCTGGAAATGTGCCTGCTGACTGTGAAGTTCAGGGTCAAAGTTTGCCTCAATTATGTATTATAGGGGGCGGACCGAACATCGCATATGTTCGCCCGCAGCGGCGAACGCGAACATGCTAAGTTCGCCGGGAACTGTCCGCCGGCGAACAGTTCGGTACACCTCTAATTGGAAGATCCAATGTGGCCCATAAGGGTTCATCTCCAGTGTGAGCCGGGTGTAGAACAATGGGAAGACTACATTACACCCATGGGCGTCCGCAAGGGGGGGGCAACGGGGGACAACGGGGGGCAAGTGCCCCCTCCTGGAAATTTTCTGGCCTGCTCTAAGAGGGGAATCTATGGGGATCCTGGCCTGGCCTGCTCTAAAGGGGGATCTATGGGGACCCTGCTCTAAAGGGGAATCTATGGGGGACCCTGGCCTGGCCTGCTCTATAGGGGGATCTATGGGGAACCTGCTCTAAAGGGGATCTATAGGGGATCCTTGGCCTGACCTGCGCTAAAGGGGATCTATGGGGAACCCTTGCCTGCTCTAAAGGGGGGATTTCTTGGGACCGTGACCTGCCCTAAAGGGGATCTATGGGGATCCTGGCCTGCTCTAAATTGGGTCATATTGGCTATATCTATATCTATCTATATATATATATATTCAGGGCAGCCATCAGGGGGGGGACAGCCCATACACATGTAAGGGGCCCATGCATTCTGAGGGCCCCGGCTACCTGGGCCCCAACCAACAAGACCAAGTAAATAGGGTGGCCGCAGAGTGAGCCAATGTAGCTCACTTAGTTCTGGCTGCAAGGGGAAGGTGGAGTGATATCATTTGCAATCCGCTTCTCCCTGCAGACCAGATGCTGGTTTGGGCACCATGCCTGTCCCAGCTCAGCCACATGTAGCCTAGAGGACTGCTTAGTGCTCACTATAGACTGGTCTGGGGACAATTTGTTAGATATCACAATGGTAAATTGATTGATAATGTTTCTGGATGTGGGCCTGTGCTGTGACTGCCCCTTTCCTGAATATATGGGGACGTCTCTTTGCTGGATTAGATTTATTTTCATATATTAAGTTGCAAGAGTGTTAGAATAAAAGAGGGTGCACTGAAGGACTCGGGGGGATGGCCAGTGGGTGGTTTTAGGGGGACAGCCAGTGGGTGGGCCCTGGCGAATGTTGGTGGTCAGGCCCGGGGGGGGGGGGGGCAGGCCTAAGGTTGTGTAAGGGGCCCCAAAATTTCTGATGGCTGCCCTGTATATATTCTTTGCAGGGAGTGCCTGGAGAATCTGGTGGTGCAGGAAAACCTGGGAGCACAGGGAATATACTGTAGGTGAAAAGGTAAGACTAAAGAGGGATCTATGGGGACCCTGGCCTGCTCTAAAGTGGGATCTATGGGGATCCTGCTCTAAAGGGGATCTATGCGGGACCCTAACCTGGCCTGCTCTAAAGGGGAATCTATGGGCGTGAAAAGGGGCGGAGCATGGGTGACCTTAAAATGATGCCCTGCGGACGCCCATGATGACACCTACAGAAGAGCATGCTTCTGGTCCCAGTTTAAAGCAGAACTTCAGCCAAAAAAAATAAATAGTCCATATATAGTATATCACAAAAGTAAGTACACCCCTCACATTTATTGTAAATATTTTATTCTATCTTTTCATGTGACAACACTGAAGAAATTAGACTTTGCTACAATATAAAGTAGTGAGTGTACAGCTTGTATAACAGTGTAAATTTGCTGTCCCCTCAAAATAACTCAACACACAGCCATTAATGTCTAAACCGCTGGCAACAAAAGTGAGTACACCCCTAAGTGACAATGTCCAAATTGGGCCCAATTAGCCATTTTCCCTCCCCGGTGTCATGTGACTCGTTAGTGTTACAAGGTCTCAGGTGTGAATGGGGAGCAGGTGTGTTAAATTTGCTGTTATCGCTCTCACTCTCTCATACTGGTCACTGGAAGTTCAACATGGCACCTCATGGCAAAGAACTCTCTGAGGATCTGAAAAAAGAATTGTTGCTCTACATAAAGATGGCCTAGGCTATAAGAAGATTGCCAAGACCCTGAAACTGAGCTGCAGCACAGTGGCCAAGACCATACAGTGGTTTAACAGGACAGGTTCCACTCAGAACAGACCTCGCCATGGTCGACCAAACAAGTTGAGTGCCGTGCTCAGCGTCATATCCAGAGGTTGTCTTTGGGAAATAGACGTATGAGTGTTGCCAGCATTACTGCAGAGGTTGAAGGGGTGGGGGGGTCAGCCTGTCAGTGCTCAGACCATACGCCGCACACTGCATCAAATTGGTCTGCATGGCTGTCGTCCCAGAAGGAAGCCTCTTCTAAAGATGATGCACAAGAAAGCCTGCAAACAGTTTGATGAAGACAAGCAGACTAAGGACATGGATTACTGGAACCATGTCCTGTGCTCTGATGAGACCAAGATAAACTTATTTGTTTAATCGTCCATTGCTCTTGACACCGTCCACTGCCCTACTGACACCGCCCACTGCCCTACTGACACTGCCCACTGCCCTACTGACACCGCCCACTGCCCTACTGACACCATCCACTGCTCTACTGACACCATCCACTGCTCTACTGACACCATCCACTGCCCTACTGACACCATCCACTGCCCTACTGACACCATCCACTGCTCTAC
This sequence comes from Pelophylax lessonae, assembly GCF_965119305.1. Lineage (NCBI taxonomy): Eukaryota > Metazoa > Chordata > Amphibia > Anura > Ranidae > Pelophylax > Pelophylax lessonae. Next base: position 3,697,943 of record NC_138771.1, on the reverse strand, counting down.
TGTCACCATCCATTGCCCTACTGACACCGTCCACTGCCCTACTGACACCATACACTGCTCTACTGACACCATCCACTGCTCTACTGACACCATCCACTGCCCTCTTGACACCGTCTACTGCCCTACTGACACCATCCACTGCTCTACTGACACCATCCACTGCTCTACTGACACCGTCCACTGCTCTACTGACACCGTCCACTGCTCTACTGACACCGTCCACTGCCCTACTGACACCATCCACTGCCCTACTGACACCGTCCACTGCTCTACTGACACCGTCCACTGCTCTACTGACACCGTCCACTGCTCTACTGACACCGTCCACTGCCCTACTGACACCGTCCACTGCTCTACTGACACCATCCATGTTTTAATACATTTTAAAATATTGTTTGCTTATATATATATATATCTACACGCGCATGTGTTTGAGCTTTGGGGAACATATCCTAATGCAATAGGCTGCGCACGCGTATGACAGGACTCAGAGGGTCGTAGCACTGACTACTACAGTGATTCACAGCTTGATCAGTGGTCCATCAAGTATCAGGTATATATATGTCCATTGTGCCAAGCTGGACCAATAGAAGTGTACAACGCAGACCATACCTGGGGTTCACATTTCATGTTTTCTACAGGATTTTCTTCTATGACCATCATTGTAGTTACAGTAGAACAGAAAAATGTAACTTCCCCTTTAAATGAGGCCTGGGGAGTCGTCCTTGTCTCGGTGTAATGGGACCGAGTTCCAGATGAAATGACTCGGATACGATACGATGGTTCCGGGGTCACCGGGTGCTGTATGGGGCACCGATCGTCTACACTGGAGCCTTGTACATGGCATCCTCCTGTGGCCCCGCACGCGGCGCGCTGTAATGTAATGCGCCCGTTGTTATGAAAAGCTAATTTTGGACTGTCAGCGAACTGCGCCAATCTGTCCCTTTTCACAAACAATTTTTCCTGGGCTCTTGACACTCCATCAATACAAATAATGGGAAAGTCTCCCTGAAGTGAATTTTTAAAAGTTGACATCTGTGTTCTCACCACTGGCATTCTATTCGGATCTAAAATTCCATTTATCAACATCAGTTACAAAGACAAAAAAAAGAAAACAAGCGTTTCTCGGATGACAAAACCGCCTTTTCACCGCCGACTAACCTGAGTAGGGATGATCCAAAGAAAAGCCATGAAGGCCAAATAACCAATATCTTACATTTTTCTTTTTTAACCACTTTACCACCGGAGGATTTTCCTGCTTTACGTCCAGGCCACTTTTTGCAACTTGGCACTGCGCGACTTTAACTGACAATTGCGCGGTCATGCAACGCCATACCCAAACTAAATTTACGTTCTTTTTTTTCCACAAACAGCTTTCATTTGGTGGTATTTGATCACCTCTGCATTTTTCTTTTTTTGCGAAATTAATAAACAAAGAGCCAAAATTTTGCGAAAAAAATCGACATTTTCTACTTTGACAGTTAAGAAATATCCAATATATTAAATTTTTGTCATATATTTAGGCCTAAATGTATTTAGCTACATGTCTTTGATAAAAAAAATTCTCAATGAGCGTATTTTTAACCGCTTTAAGACCGAAAGATTTTACCCCATTCCTGACCAGGCCATATTTTGCGATTCGGCACTGCATTATTTTATCGGACAATTGCGGGGTTGTGTGACACTGTACCCAAATTAAATTTATGTCCCTTTTTTTCCCACAAACAGAGCTTTCTTTTAGTGGTATTTGATCACCTGTGCGAATTTTACTTTTTGCGCTATAAACAGAAAAAGAGCGACAATTTTGAAAAAATAACAATATTTTTCACATTTTTTATATGAAATTCCCCCAAAAAAATGTAAAAATCAAAATTTTTTAAAATTTTTGGCCAATTTGTTTTCTGCTAGCAAATTTTGATTGGTTTGCGCAAAAGTTATCGCAGCTACTAACTACGGGAAAGATTTATGTCATTTTTATTGTTTTTTTTTTTAACTAGTAATGGCGGCGATCTGCGATTTTTTTTTGCGGGACTGCGACATTGCGGCGGACAGATCGGACCCCTAACTGACATTTTTGACACTTTTGGGGGTACCAGTGACATTACTACAGTAATCAGTGCTATAAATACTGTTACACTGTTACTGTAATAATGACACTGGCAGGGAAGGGGTTAACTTTATTGGTGATCAAGGGGTTAAATGTATGCCTGGTGCTTACTGACGTGTGTGGGGGGAGGGGATTGTGTGACACAGGGACAGATCGCAGGTTGAGCTATGCTGAATCCTGTGATCTGTCCCTGCCTGTCACAGAGAAGATCCGCCTGCTTTGTTTACACAAGTGGGCGGATTTCCTCACTCGATCCCTGACGATCGGGGAAGAGCGGCGGTGATCACCACCTCTCCTCCCCTGGCCTGACTCCCGCTGTGTCTGAATACAGTGGGAGCGAGCCTCCGGTGGCGCGCGCGCGCCGCCGAGAAGGGGAGGAGTCCAGCGACGTAGGTCTACGTCGCTGGACGATAACGAGCCACTTTGCCGCAGTACCAGCTCAGTGAGCGGTCGGCAAGTGGTTAATGTATTATTTAGTCTTAAATGAAAGTGCAACTCCAGCATAGAGGGCGCCGTGTTTGCAGCCACACAGGAAGCGGCGCGTTTCTATTATGTATTGGGGGGGTCTTTTAGGTCCCTATTTTGATGTAATTACTTTGGAATATCTTTTGTCTACCCCCCGTCATTGACTTGGATTTATATCCTGTTTTTGTATTTGGGTCTTATTATTTTGGTTCACTGGATTGGACCAGTATTAATATTTTTTAATGGTATAATTTCACCTTCGGAGTCTGGTTCAGCTTTGCTTTTTGGATGATAATGTTTTTCCAGATCATTCAGTGCGGATCCTGAAGAAGCATTTTCTAATTGCGAAACACATCACACATTTTTAGCACTAGAGCAGCCATTCTGAATCGGGGTTCAGTGCAGTGGTCCTCAACTCCGGTCCTCAGGGCCCACTAACAGGCCAGATTTTAAGTATTACCTTGGGGAGATGCAGACTAGAGTACTGCAATCACTGAGCAGCAAATTATATCACCTGGGATGTATTTCAGTTATCTTGCAAACCTGGCCTGTTAGTGGACCCTGAGGACCAGGGTTGAGGACCACTGGTTCAGTGGAACCAGGCCTGCTGATAGGGGGGGACCACCAGCCCTCTTGTAGGGGGCCCTAGCACACAGGGGGGGCCCACACAGGGAGGGGGATTAGTGATGGACAACAAATACAGAAATCTTCCTCCAGCACCTGAATCTGATCTGTCCCTCTCCCTGCTATCAGCTTTTATCTCTTGAGAAAGAGACAGTCGTCCCTCACTAATCCCCCTCCCTTGTGTGCCCCCCCCCCAGCACTTATCTCTGCTCAGGAGTTTATTTGTAACTTTGTTTCTCTCTCTCTGTCTCTCTGATCACTGAGCTCCAACCCCAGCCTGTATATTTTTCTCATCTCATCTTCTTTTTTAACAGAGTTTTTTTTTTAGATTTAGCAGGAATTATGGGAGGAGTTATGTTATATTTGTGTCTGATAATAGTGATTTTGTTGTAATTTTAGCTAAATATATCTTTAATATTTTCTTGGGAGGGCCCTGCCAGGTAGTCTGTACGGGGCCCCGCGATTTCTAACAGCAGCCCTGAGTGGAACCATAAGGTTCCTCCAGTGGTTTTTGGATGTTACCATTTCTCTAGATTGGAAATAATAAATAAATATCTGTCAGTGCGGATCCTGAAAAAAGGATTTTCAAATTGCGAAACGTGTAAATTTTAGGCTGTAGAGCAGCCATTCTGAATCAGGGTTCAGTGGAACCATAAGGAGCAAGAACAAACCAGAGGCCAATGGTGCAGTGACTCGGCCCCCCTCCCACTCTCCCTCTTTCTTTCCTCCTCCTGACCCCCATTCCAAGCTGACGCTCCGCTCCAGGTACTCTCTACTCACCAGCTGAATCCAGGTTGCTGACCTGGCCAGCAGAGGGCAGTTGAGGGGAGCTGGGACAGCTCATTTGGGTTCCATGCTGTGGGAGGAGAGTCTCCAGTGGGGCATGGAACCGGCCTCTGCTCAGAAACAGTTTACACCATCCATGCTGGGGGGGAGGTCTGTGCTCTGTCCTTGTCTTCATCCCGCACTCAGTAGGTCAGTGGTGGGGAATTTTTACTTCTCTTTACCAGGAATCCTTTAGGCATGTCTGTGGTAGAAGTGCAGCCTTTTTATGGAGCATCAGAGCAGCCCGGGGGGCAATTTCCCCCCCTGCCCCCCTTGCCCAGTCCTCCCCTGTGAAGAAGGATTTTCAAATTGTGAAACGTGTCAATTTTAAGCTCTAGTGCAGCCATTCTGAACCAGGTTTATGTGGAACCCTAGGATCCCTCCAGTGGTTGCTTGAGGTTCCATGAGCTGTGGGCGATTGATCTTTCATTCGATGATGCCTTCATAGTTCCAAGACCAATGCCACTGGGCAAAGCCACAAGCATGACACCACTTTCACCACCTATCTTTTAGGCTGTGGCATTCTGACCACCACTGTAGAGAAATGTCCCAAACACCGCACACCAGCATGTCCAACAGTCACTCAGCCCAGCTCCATTTAAGCCCCACCAACGCATTGCGCCCTGACCACGGGGCTCACCAACCTTGTGTGGGGTTATTATACTAATCTAAAGCTGTGACCATACCAAGTTTCCATATTGTGAGGTATTAGGGTTTAGTTCACCTCATTACTTTGGCCCGCTTGATCATCAGGTTTTTGTGATGCCTAGGAGGGTCTCCCCACAGGCCGGGGGGGGGGGGGCTCCCTGGATTAGATTTGTACAGGATTTATCATCAAAAGACAATTGCAGACATCTTTGAGATTAAAAGAGTCCTGATGAAGCCGGCCATCCCGCGAAACGCCAATCCATCCATTGACAGATGAAAAATGAACATCAATGCATTCTTACAGAAAATGGATGATCATCCGCTTCCGTCAACATCCTCTTTTTTTGAACAGATGAAAGCCCAATTTTCACCTGTTAAAAAAACGGATCGGACGAAAAACGGATTACAACGAATGAAAAATGGATGTGAAACTGATGACAAAAAAACATGACTGAACTGATGAAAAGAACGCTCCGAACGCGTGAAAGGGGCCTAACTTTTTTCTCTTGGGATTCATCTTTCCCCCTGGGTTTCAATTATCCTTCCCCCAGGATTCACACATCATTCCCCTGGGATTCATACATCTTCCCCCTGGGATTCACACATCTTTGCCCTGGGATTCACACATCTTTCACCCAGGATTTATACATATTTCCAAGGGATTCATACATATTTCCCCCAGGTTTAATACACCTTTCCTCTGGGATTCACACATCATTCCCCTGGGATTCACAGACCTTTCCCCTGGGCTTCACACATCTTTCCCCTGGAATTCATATCTTTCCCTTGGGATTTACAAATCTTTCCCTGGGATTCACACATCTTTCCCCTGGGATTCCTACAGCTTTTCCCTGGGCTTCAAACATCTTTCCCCCGGAATGTATATCTTTCCCTTGGGATTTACAAATCTTTCCCTTGGGATTCACACATCTTTCCCCCGGAATGTATATCTTTCCCTTGGGATTCACACATCTTTCCCCTGGGTTTTACAAATCTTTCACCAAGGATTCATACATATTTCCAGCGAGATTCATACATATTTCCCCCAGGTTTAATACACCTTTCCCCTGGGATTCATACATCTTTCCTCTGGGATTCATACATCATTCCCCTGGGATTCACAGACCTTTCCCCTGGGATTCACTCATCTTTCCCCCTGGGATTTACACATCTTTCCCCCTGGGATTTACAAATCTTTCCCTGGGATTCACACATCTTTCCCCTGGGATTCACACATCTTTCCCCTGGGATTCACACATCTTTCCCCTGGAATGTATATCTTTCCCTTGGGATTCACACATCTTTCCCCTGGGTTTAACAAATCTTTCCCCCAGGATTCACACATCTTTCCCCCGGGATTCACACATCTTTCCCCTGGGTTTAACAAATCTTTCCCCCAGGATTCACACATCTTTCCCCCGGGATTCACACATCTTTCCCCCGGGATTTACACATCTTTCCCCTGGGATTCATACATTTTTCCCCTAGGATTCACACATCTTTCCCCTGGGCTTCACACATCTTTCCCTTGGGATTCACACATCTTTTTCCTGGGATTCATACATCATTCCCCTGGGATTCATACATCATTCCCCTGGGATTCACACATCTTTTCCCTGGGATTCATATATCATTCCCCTGGGATTTATACATTATTCCCATTGGATTCACAAAACTTTATCCTGGGATTCAGACATCTTTCCCACAGCATTCACACATCATTCCCCTGGGATTCACACATCTTTCCCCTGGGATTCACACATCTTTCCCCTGGGATTCACACATCTTTCCCCTGGGCTTCTTAACTTTTCATCTTTCCCCCAGGATTCACATGTTTTTCCAGTTGATGAAAAATGTGTAAACCAGGGGAAGGGAAGGAAGTACAAATGGCGGTTGGAAGCAGGAAGCTCCTACAAAGGTTGCTGAGTGACGGGGGCACTTATACTTCCCCTCCCAGCATACAGAACCGCCAACCAATCAGCTTCTCTCAGGTAAAGAAAATAATAAAATGAGTTGTTTTTGTTATAAAAATGTGTAAATTGGGAAATCGCAGTCATCCAATGAGAGAAGAATATTTATGACAACATAAAGGCCCCCGAGAGGCGGCTGATCTCTTCCCCCTTCCAGCCCCTCGGTGTCAAATCATTTTAGGAGGAAACGTTTAATGGTCCTTCACCACCCCGACCGTACGAGTAAGCGCGAGCGATCGACGCAGAGAGAGCGCAATTTTCACAACTCAGGAACAATTTAGGGTAATTTTGATGTCAGATGTTCTGCTAATCCTAAAATCTTTTAAGCTTTTAAGGCATATAAAAAAAAAAACCTCAAATTTATTCACTAACTAAAGATGTTCAGGAACGTTCGATGTATAGCGCGCCGCTGGAGTGAGGGAGAAGGAAAGAGAGAGCGTGCTAAGCACAGAACCCAGGTGTATTATGGGACATTTCAGACATTCCATTGGCCAGGCCTTGGTCTTCGGGGTGTGCTGGGAGATGAACCCCAACATTTGACAATATAAGCATAGTGCTCCCCCCAGAGGGGCCGCTGTAGACTGGATTGGCTCTTTCCCAAATAGTGCACAGGCAGCCAGGCACACAGCAACAACAGGCAGCCAGACACACAGCAGCAACATACCATTTACTCCGGCTCATTGATCAGTCTAGGGGTCGTCTCTTTCACATTTGTTTGCTAGTAGAACTGGGGAGGGGATTTGGGGTGTCGTGGGGTACTCCAAACATGAGGTATTGTTGGCAGAGAACACTTCCCAATAACATTACTGTATACAGACTGGAACAGTCCACGGTTCACAGCTGGGGACCATGAAGTAGTATGTGCTCAGGTAAAGGCAGACTAAAACAGGCCACGGTTCATTGCTGGAGACCATGTAGTAGTATGAGCACTGGTAGTATGAGCACTGGTAAAGGCAGATCTGAACAGTCCACGGACCATGAAGTAGCATGAACACAGGTAAAGGAAGACTGGTACAGTCCACGGTTCAAGACTGGGGGTCATGAAGTAGTATGAGCACAGGTAAAGACAGACTGGAACAGTCCACAGTTCACAGCTGGGGACTATGAAGTGGTATGAGCACAGGTAAAAGTCAGAGTAGAACGGTTCACGGCTGGGGACCATGAAGTAATATGGGCACAGGTAAAGACAGACTGGAACAGTCCACAGTTTACAGCTGGTGGAGATCATGAAGTAGTATGAGCACAGGTAAAAGAACGGTTCACAGCTGGGGACCATGAAGTATGGGCACAAGTAAAAACAGATTGGAACAGTCCACAGTTCATGGCTGGAGACCATGATTTAGTATGAGCACAGGTAAAGGCAGACTAGAACAGTACACAGTTCACAGCTGGGGACCATGAAGTAGTATGAGCACAGGTAAAGCAACTGGAACAGTCCTTGTTTCAAGGCTGGAGACAATGAAGTAGTATGAGCACAGGTAAAAGACAGACTAGAATGGTTCATGGCTGGGGACCATGAAGTATGGGCACAGGTAAAGGCAGACTGGCACAGTCCACGGTTTACAGCTGGGGACCATGAAGTAGTATGAGCACTATTAAAGGCAGACTGGAACAGTCTACAGTTCAAGGCTGGGGACCATGAAACAGTATGAGCACAGATAAAGGCAGACTGGAACAGCTGGGGACCATGAAGTGGTATAAGTATAGGTAAAGACAGACCTGTGGAGTCCATGGTTCAAGGCTGGGGACCATGAAACAGTATGAGCACAGGGAAGAGGCTCTACTCACTGGATCCTGGTGATCAGTCCATTGGTGCAGTCTCTTGCAATGTAGTCCAGCATTGATTCAAAGGGGGTCAGGGGAAAGCAGACCCCCCCCCCTCCTCTAATCTCACAGATCCATCCCTACAGGGGGGAAAAGACAATCTCCTCAGGGCTCCAAACTATATAACAGCATCCCAACCACCATCTGGGCACACCTCCCCAGGGATTGGCTAGGCTCTGTTCAATGTTCAGAATGGACATTTGAATTCTCCCTCCCTAAGCTCTAGAAACTTCTTCTAGAGTCAGGGGGAAGCAATCAAACTGCCATCCTGTGAAACTCTGAACAGACCAAACCAATCAATCACTACTCCTCTGACTACAGCAGAGGGCAACAACTAAATTTACTGCGCAGCCTAACAAGGGGGGGCGCTCTACATCACTGAAGCTGGCCATACGTGGGTCAGTTTTTTTTGGACAGTCGACGTGTTGAATGAGAAAAACGGACCGATTCCCCCATCCAAACAACATGGCCGTGTGATGGAAGTTCTGAGATAAATTTAGCCTGAGGCTCCATTCACACGAATGCGACTCCAAAGTCGCACAATTTCCAGCGTGACTTTAATCCGACTTTACATTCCTGGATCAAAGTCGCATCAAACTAGTGCAGGCACCTTTTCAAAGTTGCTGCGATTGCACCGATTTGAACGGGTGCCATTGAAAAGAAAGGCTAGGCAGTTCCTAAATATTTTGCAGGACAATTTCATGGGTCAGATGGTGAATGCACCGACAAGAAACAATGCGGTACTTGACCTACTGATTACCAACAATACAGACCTGCTCACGGATATAGAAATACGGGAAAACTTAGGGAGCAGTGACCATAGGTCAATTGGTTTCAGTATTAATTACAGTAATAGGAAACACAAGGGTAATATTAAGACGCTGAATTTCAAAAGAGCCAATTTCACTAAACTGCGCTCACTGCTAGAAAATATAAATTGGGATAGAACCCTGGGAACAAAGAACACAGGAAAGATGGGAGTGCTTCAAGAGCATACTTAACAAGGGGATTGGCCAGTGCATTCCACTGGGAAATAAATTTAAAAGAACAAAACTAAACCCTGGGTGGCTAAACTCCAACATAAAAATGTATATTAGAGCTAAAGAAAAGGCCTTCAAAAAATACAAGACTGAGGGGTCAGTGGCAGCATTTAAGCATTACAAAGAGTGTAATAAGAAATGTAAAGATGAAATCAGGGCGGCTAAAATAGAACACGAGAGACATATAGCGGAGGAGAGCAAAAAGAACCCCAAGAAGTTCTTTAAGTATATAAACAGTAAGAAAGCGAGGCCAGAACACATTGGCCCCATAAAAGATGATAAAGGAAAAATGGCCACTGAGGACAGAGAAAAGGCGGAAGTGTTAAATCATTTCTTCTCTTCAGTCTTCACAAAGGAATCGGGGGGCTACACGAACCTAGCTTGTAAGGCCGAACTAAATAATACACCTCAGGAAGTGCCGCCATGGTTAACAGAAGATAGACTTAGAGCTAAACTAGAGAAACTTAACATAAATAAATCCCCGGGACCGGATGGCTTGCACCCGAGGGTTCTTAAAGAGCTCAGCCAGGTGATTGCCAGACCATTATTCTTGATCTTTAAGGATAGTTTACAGACGGGTATGGTGCCAGCTGATTGGAAAAAAGCCAACGTGGTACCAATATTTAAAAAGGGGCCGAGATATATCCCGGGTAACTATAGGCCGATCAGCCTAACATCTGTAGTCTGCAAGATTTTGGAGGGGATGTTAAGGGACCACATACAAGACTTTAGTAATGAAAACGGTATTATAAGTATTAATCAGCACGGATTCATGAAAAATCGTTCGTGCCAAACCAATCTATTAACCTTCTACGATGAAGTGAGCTGCCACTTAGATAAAGGTAAGCCTGTGGATGTGGTGTATCTGGACTTTGCAAAGGCCTTTGACACCGTTCCCCACAAACGCTTACTGTACAAACTAAGGAATGTAGGTATGGACCATAAGGTGAGTACCTGGATAGAGAACTGGCTCCAGGGGAGAGTACAGAGGGTGGTGATTAATGGGGAGTACTCGGATTGGGCGGGTGTGGAAAGTGGGGTCCCCCAGGGTTCTGTCCTGGGACCAATCCTGTTTAATTTATTCATAAATGATCTAGAGGAGGGGATATCTAGTACAATCTCAGTATTTGCAGATGATACTAAATTAAGCATGCCAATATCTTCTATGCAGGATGTGGAAACCTTACAAGCGGACCTGAACAAAATAACGGGGTGGGCAACTACATGGCAGATGAGATTTAATGTTGAAAAATGTAAAGTAATGCACTTGGGGGCCAGAAACCAGAAAGCAAGCTACTCACTAGGGGGGAAACCTCTGGGTGAGTCTAGGATGGAAAAGGACTTGAGGGGTACTGGTAGACAACAAGCTTGGCAGTGGCATGCAATGCCAGGCCGCAGCAAGCAAAGCCAACAGAATACTGGGATGTATAAAAAAGGGGATTCACTCCAGAAATAAAGAGATTATTCTCCTACTATACAAGACTCTGGTCCGGCCACATCTGGAGTATGCTGTCCAGTTCTGGGCACCGGTCCTCAGGAAGGATGTGCTGGAACTGGAGAAAGTCCAGAGAAGGGCAACAAAAATAATTAGGGGAATGGAGGACATCAGCTATGAGGAAAGACTACAAGCACTGAACTTATTCTCTCTGGAGAAGAGACGATTGAGGGGGGATATGATATCAATGTACAAATACTGTACTGGTGACCCCAGCATAAGGAACAAACTATTCAGAGTAAGGGAATACAATAAGACACGTGGCCACTCACTAAAACTAGAGGAAAGGCGGTTTAACCTTAAAGTGCGTAAGGGGTTCTTCACTGTAAGAGCGGTAAGGATGTGGAATTCTCTTCCACAAGCAGTCGTATCAGCAGGGAGCATTGATAGTTTCAAAAAACTGTTAGATGGACACCTTAAAGACCACAACATACAGGGATATACAATGTACAACATACAGGGGTATACAATGTACAACATACAGGGGTATACAATGTACGGCTAAAAGCAAACACACACACACATCATAGGTTGAACTGGATGGACTCATGTCTTTTTTCAACCTCACTAACTATGTAACTATGTAACTATGTCCAAAGTTGCATGACAAGTCGCACAAGATTGAATGGAGCCAAAACCTGAAAACAGTTCAGATATCCATAGAGCAGTGCCGGGACAAGGTCATCTTTGCCAAACTGCACCCCCCCCTCCCCCCCAGATATATGAGCATTATGTGTCAGCAAAAATTCCCCCAGAAAAACAATGAGCACCAATCTCCATGCTTACCCCCTAAGCATACATTCCCCATCCTCTCAGTACAAATCATCATCCCCCCTGCTTAAATCCCCCTCATCCCTCAAATCCCCCCCAGCACAGATGCCCCCCCCCCCAAAAAAAAAAATGTCCCCCTCCTAGCACAAATCCTCTACCCCTAAAATGTCCCCTTGTATTACACATCTAACAACCACTTCAAATCCCCCCTGCCAGCACAAATTCCCCCCAAATCCTCCTTCCTAGCACAAATCTTCTTCCCCCCTCCCAACACAAATCCCCCTAAATCACCACTATTACCCCCCCCCCCCCCCGCTCCCAAATTCTCCTTCTAAAGCAATACTTACCCATTAGCGTCCACAAGCGGGGTGCCCATGGGTAAGTATGGCAAGTGCCCCCCCCTGGAAAATCTTCCTGGCCTGCTCTAAGAGGGGAATCTATGGGGACCCTGCTCTAAAGGGGGATCTATGGGGGACCCTGGCCTGCTCTAAAGGGGGGTCTATGGGGAACTGGCTTACTCTTAAGGGGTTCTAGGGGGATCATGGCCTTCTCTAAAGGGGGTCATATTGGCTAAATATATATATATATATTCTTTTCAGGGAGTACCTGGTGGTGCAGGAAAACCTGGTAGTACGGGGAATATATGTGAAAAGGTAAGACTACAGAGGGATCTATAGGGACCCTGGCCTGCTCTAAAGGGGGATCTATGGGGACCCTGCTCTAAAGGGGATCTATGGGGGACCCTGACCTGGCCTGCTCTAAAGGGAGATCTATGAGGGACCCTGCTCTAAATGGGATCTATGGGGGACCCTGACCTGGCCTGCTCTAAAGGGAGATCTATGGGGACCCTGCTCTAAAGGTAGATCTATGGGGATCCTGCTCTAAAGGGGATCTATGGGAGACCCTGACCTGGCCTGGTCTAAAGGGAGATCTATGGGGACCTTGCTCTAAAGAGGATCTATGGGGGACCCTGACCTGGCCTGCTCTAAAGGGAGATCTATGGGGGACCATGACCTGGCCTGCTCTAAAGGGGGATTTATGGGGACCCTGCTCTAAAGGGAGATCTATGGGGACCCTGCTCTAAAGGGGATCTATGGGGGACCCTGACCTGGCCTGCTCTAAAGGGAGATCTATGGGGACCCTGCTCTAAAGGGAGATCTATGGGGATCCTGCTCTAAAGGGGATCTATGGGAGACCCTGACCTGGCCTGGTCTAAAGGGAGATCTATGGGGACCTTGCTCTAAAGAGGATCTATGGGGGACCCTGACCTGGCCTGCTCTAAAGGGAGATCTATGGGGACCCTGTTCTAAAGGGGATCTATGGGGGACCCTGACCTGGCCTGGTCTAAAGGGAGATCTATGGGGACCTTGCTCTAAAGAGGATCTATGGGGGACCATGACCTGGCCTGCTCTAAGGGGGGATCTATGGGGACCCTGCTCTAAAGGGGATCTATGGGGGACCCTGACCTTGCCTGCTCTAAAGGGAGATCTATGGGGGTGAAAAGGGGAGGAACCTGGGTGACCTTAAAATGATCCTCCCCCCCCTGAAAAAAGTTCTGCGGACGCCCATGTACTTACCCCCCCTGCTGCCCCTCAAATGCCCCCTTCCAACAAAAATCCCCTCCCCCTCAAACTCTTTGTGGTGTCCCCCCTTTTTCACATGATACCACAGTGCCCATGGCAGCCGCCCCTCCTGCCCACCCCCTGTCTCGGCCCTGCCATGGAGTGAACACTGGAGACACAAAACCTTTGTTCCCATAGCAGATCTTACTAGGTTGTCATTTTTGCGGTAGCGGCGATTATTTAGGCAGCGTTGGGGGCTTTGCCCCACCCTGGTTGGGAATATTCACTGTATGAGCGTTGGCCCCCAGAGGGCGGCTTCTCTTCTGCAGAAAGGTTATAATTCCGGGACAGTCAAACAATCGCTAATACCACGAGTTCCCTGAGCTCTGAGCCTTGCATGTGAAATGATAAGTGGCGGGTGAGACGCACCTGGGTGCCGCTGGGAACGCACAGCCAAGATGAAGACGTTGAACTCAGTTGCTCGTGCTTTGTCAGCAACTTCCAGTCCTATCGACTGGACTAGGCCATTATAACAAGTAGCAGCCGATCGCTGTAATTCTTTATTCTACCTCCCTGCGCAAAAATCTGGAGATAAAAGGAGTTCAATGCTGCAAGTAATTCCCATCCATTCAGCTCCACGAGGAGCCGGAGTCGGATAGCGCATTATATCAGCCATGATTCGCACTTTTAAAAGTCAATTTTATGATCCTATAAGGAGCCTTTATGGTGCAGATTACCGATGACAGCGCTGCCCTCCTCATTAGCTTTCCATACCCCAGAAACGTCTTTTCACCAGGGATCACATCTCCGCCACAATAAAGTATCATTCTTATGGTTGGCCCAACAAAAAGGTCTAACAAGAGATATAGAAAATCCAATTTTCTCCGAGATCAATAGACCTTCTAATATCCTGCATCACCAGACACCGCGCTGCGCAACTGCTGGGAGGGGAGGGGGAGCCGAGGGAGAGAACGCCGTGCTGATAAAAGTATACGGTGCAGAGGTGTCCCGCCATAGCGCCTATCTACACTCACCTCAACAATAATATAAAATTTAATTTAAAACTATAATTATACACAGTATCTCACAATAGTGAGTACACCCCTCTCATTTTTGTAAACATTTTATTTTTTATCTTTTCATGTGACAACACTGAAGAAATGAGACTTTGCTACAATGTAAAGTAGTGAGTGTACAGCTTGTATAACAGTGTAAATTTACTGTCCCCTCAAAATAACTCAACACACAGCCATTAATGTCTAAACCACTGGCAACAAAAGTGAGTACACCCCTAAGTGACAATGTCCAAAATGGGCCCAAAGTGTCAATATTTTGTGTGGCCGCCATTATTTTCCAGCACTGCCTTAACCCTCTTGGGCATGGAGGTCACCAGAGCTTCACAGGTTGGCACTGGAGTCCTCTTCCACTCCTCCATGATGACATCACAGAGCTGGTGGATGTTAGAGACCTTGCGCTCCTCCACCTTCTGTTTGAGGATTCCCCACAGATGCTCAATAGGGTTTAGGTCTGGAGACATGCTTGGCCAGTCCATCACCTTTACCCTCAGCTTCTTTAGCAAGGCAGTGGTCTGTCTAAGCCGCTGGCAACAAAAGTGAGTACAGCCCTAAGTGAAAATGTCCAAATTGGACCAAATTAGCCATTTTTCCTCCCAGTGTCATGTGACTCGTTAGTGTTACAAGGTCTCAGGTGTGAATGGGGAGCAGGTGTGTTAAATTTGGTGTTATCACTCTCACTCTCTCATACTGGTCACTGGAAGTTCAACATGGCACCTCATGGCAAAGAACTCTCTGAGGATCTGAAAAAAAGAATTGTTGCTCTACATAAAGATGGCCTAGGCTATAAGAAGATTGCCAAGACCCTGAAACTGAGCTGCAGCATGGTGGCCAAGACCATACAGTGGTTTAACAGGACAGGTTCCACTCAGAACAAAACAGGCCTCGCCATGGTCGACCAAAGAGTGCACATGCTCAGCGTCATATCCAGAGGTTGTCTTTGGAAAATAGATGTATGAGTGCTGCCAGCATTGCTGCAGAGGTTGAAGGGGTGGGGGGTCAGCCTGTCAGTGCTCAGACCATACGCCGCACACTGCATCAACTCAGTCTGCATGGCTGTCATCCCAGAAGGAAGCCTCTTCTAACGATGATGTACAAGAAAGCCCATAAACAGTTTTCTGAAGACAAGCAGACTAAGGACATGGATTACTGGAACCATGCCCTGTGGTCTGATGAGACCAAGATAAACTTATTTGGTTCAGATGGTGTCAAGCGTGTGTGGCGCCAACCAGGAGTGAGGAGTACAAAGACAAGTGTGTCTTCCTACAGTAAAGCATGGTGGTGGGAGTGTCATGGTCCATATGAAATTCCATTTCGAACAGCACATATTATGAGAGAATATTTAAGGGTGGTTGAGCAAAGATAAAAAGCCCAAAGACTTAGGGCTGCCATCAATAGGAACAAGCCAGGGTTCCAGTAGGCTGTGAAGAAATAACAAAGGGGAAGACGCCTCTAATAGTAGACTGTAAACACTTTAATGCACAGCTAAAACATAGGAAACTCACATGGAGAAGAAAATAAAGAACACATCAGATCAGGAGGGATGTGTTGGAGCTGGAGAGAGTCCAGAGAAGGGCAACTAAACTAATTAGGGGATTGGAGGACCTTAAGTATGAAGAGCGTCTTCAATCGCTTGATGTATTCTCCCTGGAGAAGAGACGCCTGAGAGGGGACATGATAGCAATTTACAAATATCTCAATGGGGATCTCAGCTTAGAAAAAAAAACGATTCAGTCGAAAGGATTGCATGAGGACTCGAGGGCATACAATGCAATTAGAGGAGAAGCGTTTTAACCTCAGGCGACGTGGGGGGTTCTTTACTGTTAGGGCTACAAGGTTGTGGAATTCTCTACCACAAGAGGTGGTTTCTGCGGGAAGTATGGTGGCTTTCAAAAGACTCTTAGACGTACATCTCAAGGATCAGAACATTCAGGGGTATGAGAGATGATTACAGCCACACACACCTACACAGGTTGAACTGGATGGACTATTGTCTTTATTCAACCTCACCTACTATGTAACTATGTAAGATGGAAGGACAGTCAGGATATGGCTTCGGTAGACGTGTGGCCATCCTATGTCATGGCAGCGCCGTGGTGCGAACATCTCCCGGCTGGTCACCGTAAAGCCGGCTGTGCAGTGGGTGGAAGTCCAGATCTTGCCACGAAGAAGGAGCGTAGCTGCCGTACTTCTCGCAGCACGCACATTCAGAAACACGTCGCATCCCGGTGACGCCATCCAACCATGACGCCAAAGCATCTGCCTTCCAAGCTTTGCTCTGGACTTTCACCCACCGCACAGTCTGCTTTACGGTGACCAGCGTGGAGCAGTTCACACGGCTCTGCCATGACAGCCGATGGCCACACGCCTACCGAAGCCATATCCTGACTGTCCTTCCATCTGATGTGCTCTTTATTCTCTACTCCATGTGAGTTTCCTATGTTTTAATTGTGCATTAATGTGTTTACAGTCTACTCTTAGAGGTGTCTTCCCCTTTGTTATTTCTTCACAGCCTACTGGAACCCTGGCTTGTTCCTATTGATGGCAGCCCTAAGTCTTTGGGCTTTTTATCTTTGATCAACCACCATTAAATATTCTCTCCTTATATGGGCTGTTCGAAATTGACTTTTATATGGACCATGACACTCCCACCACCATGCTTTACTGTAGGCAAGACACACTTGTCTTCGTACTCCTCTCCCGTTGTTATGGTGAAGTTGGTGATGTACCTTCTAAAGTCCATAGGTGATACGGTTTTGTTGTGCATATAGGGATCAGGGATGTGGGTACACCACTCTGTGTAATAAGAACATTGTGATTTCATGGGCAAAACACGGGTGGCCCCTATTAGGGATGATCGAACTTTTGAAAAGTTTGGCTCGACCAGAACACCCGAATTTCCCAAAAGTTATTTTCGGATTCCAGAACCCCATTGAAATCAATGGACCCGAACTTCGGGAATCAAAAAACACCATTTTGAAGCCCTAAAACCTAATAAATGCCCCATAAAAAGTGCCTAGGGTTCTGGGTCATGCCCCAGGGACTATGAATCAGGCAAAAAAAAAAGTTCTTAAAAATTGTCGTTTTTGATAGAGAGCCAATTATTGAAAAAATTAAATTGAGATTTCTTTGGATTTAGTGTCTGGGGGGTCTAAAAAGTGTACCTGTGAAGTTTCAGCTCTGTAGCATGTCCAGAACCAGGAAAAAAAGATCATATTTCTTAGAATTTCAGTAGCGCAGGCATGGTGTTACCCTCCTTTCGTAAAGTGCAAATAAATGCACTACATAAACAAAGACTTTTGAAGGACTCTGTTCTTGCTTAGTTGGATGTTTTCGATTATTTATGCAATTTATGCAATTTATTTATTTGCACTTTATGAAAGGAGGGTAACACCATCCCTGCGCCACTGAAATTCTAAGAAAAATAATCTGTTTTTTTTTTGTGATGAATTTTAATTTATGTATAGTTGTCACTGAGGCTTTATCAGAGTCAGGTCACCCTAAACTACGGTCACCCTGACATGGCAGAGTGGGGTCACCCTGGCATGGCAGAGTCAGGTCACCCTAAACTATGGTCACCCTGACATGGCAGAGTGGGGTCACCATGTGCTTCCTGTAAGGGGGTGTGGTATTTTGCACAATAGCTGACTAGCAAGCACGTATACCTGCTGTAGATATATCAGCAGTGCAACATGCTCACTAGACGGAAACCTGACACTTAAAAGTATCCCTACAAAAACTAGATTATTGAATCTAACTATAGTCGTATATAGTACCCTAACTACACCGCATATCCCTTCCTCACACTAAAAGAACAGCTCCATACAGCAGAAGATAATTGCAAAATGACACTGGAGCTTTACAAGCAGCATGAGAAACACAAATGCTTCCACTCTCTTCAAAAGCCTCTGTATTACAGTGCTAGAGGTTAGGCGGGGCTATGTATACTGGGGGGCATATTCACTTCCGATTGGCCTCTGGACTCCGTAGTCACTCCAATCACGTTCCTAGCAGAATCCTGCCCCCTCATTGGCTTTTACTGATGTTTCTGGGCCAATCACGGGCTTTTAAAGCCCAGTTCCTGTCCCATTGCATTTTGGGCGGTTCTGGTGACCGAATTCCGAACTTTTACCGCAAAAAGTTCGGAATTCGGACGAATTTCGAACACCCAATGTTCGGGTCGAACCAATGGTCTACCTGAACCGTTCGATCATCCCTAGTCCCTATAGGCTTCAGCCTCCCCAGTTACATAGTTGGAAAGGTTGAATAACGATACCGGCCCATCCAACATTCTATGAGCACAATGCCCACCACCAAAATGGCTGCTTCTTCTGCAAGACAAAAATGGCTTCCTTTAACCCGGCGTGCTCCCCTCCGTAGAATCTCCCATTTCAGCCGTAATTCTCTTAAAGCGGCGATCCAGCACGCACTCGGCTAGTTGCAATCACTGCGGTGGCTGATTTAATGTCTGTATTACATTACGTTACATTGTTTTAAGCTGCATCATTTTCCGACACATATTCCGCGTCTGTCTCAGTTGCTGCGTTTTTATGATTTCTTCTTCCATTATGCAGCTGGTAATTGATTTTTCGGATACAGTTTGTCTGGAAGATGGAACGCGTTTTAAAGCAGTAGCAGCACCTGTTACAGAGTTAATTACAACTTCAATAAAGCCAAATTGCTCGCACATACAACACTTGCTCTGCTGTCGGAAGGCAAGGTTCACAAGATATGTTAATTAGCTTTCTTAACGCCGGCTGGGTGCCAAAGGCTACCTTCTGTGGAGCTGGCCCCAGGCCGCGCTTACCTAAAGGATGAACTGTTCTCCAGCTTCTCCCTTCACATTCCACGATACTGCGCTGAGCAAATGAAAGGGGGGATTTGATTGGCCGTTCTGGGAGACCAGAACTTGTTTTGTTTCAGAGACATTAAAAAATGGACCCTGCAGATTCCTCCGCAGGCTCATACACCGCTAACTAGTCCTAGATAAGAGAACAGCAAGCGCAGAACATTTTCTACCTATTATAATAATGGACCAAAAAATGTCTATTTACCACTGAGAGAGCCCCTTACCGTGACAAATAAACACAGTCAGCAAATCCAAGCTTTATTACTGTATTTCTGAGGAACTAGGTCACCCCGTGTACCTGCTCTGCTGTAGCAGCCACTATGGCCCCCGGTAAAAAACATGCAGGAATATTTTTAACACTGGACAGCTAAACCGATGCTGTTTGGATTGTTTAGTTGAATATGTGTGAGCGTTTCTGTGCATGCTTTATCTGGCATGGGATAAATATTTAATACCGGAAGTTATGGAATGTGTGGCAAATAGTAAGTCCTCCTCAGTGTATACACCAAATGCATGAGAAGTATGGGGTCAACTATTGGCCATGATGGGGGAGACAGGTGCCAGCCAGAGTCAATGTTACACCAAGAGCATGAGAAATATGGGGTCAACTATTGACCATGATGGGGGAGAGAGGTGCCAGCCACAGTTAATGTTACACCAAGTGCATGAGAAATATGGGGTCAACTATTGACCATGATGGGGGAGAGAGGTGCTAGCCAGAGTCAATGTTACACCAAGAGCATGAGAAGTATGGTGTCAGCTTTTGACCATGGAGAGGGTGAGAGGTGCCAGCCACAGTTAATGTTACACCAAGTACATGAGAAATATGGGGTCAAGTATTGACCATAATGGGGGGGAGAGGTGCCAGCATGAGTCAATGTTACACCAAGTGCATGAGAAGTATGGGGTCAACTATTGACCATAATGGGGGGGGGGGGGGGAGATGCCAGCCACAGTCAATGCTACACCGAGTGCAGGAGAAGTATAGAGGCAAGTATGGAAGTAACTACTAATCATGGATGGGGCGGAAGGTGCCAGCCAGAGTCAATGTTACATCAAGTGCATGAGAAGTATGGGGTCAACTACTGACCATGATGGGGGGTGGGAGGTGCCAGGCACAATCAATGTTACACCAAGTGCATGAGAAGAATGGGGTCAACTATTGACATGGAGGGGTGAGAGGTGCCAGCTATAGTCAATGTTACACCAAGTGCATGAGAAGTATGGAAGCAATTATTGACCATGGATGGGTTGGGAGGTACCAGCCAGAGTCAATGTTAAACCAAGTGCATGAGAAGAATGGGGTCAACTATTGACTATATTGGGGTTGAGAGATGCCATCCCAAGTCAATGTTACACCAAGTGCATGAGAAGAATGGGGTCAACTATTGACCATAGAGGGGTTGAGCGGTGCCAGCCAGAGTCAATGTTACACCAAGTGCATGAGAAGTATGGAAGCAACTATTGACCATGGATGGGTTGGGAGGTACCAGCCAGAGTCAATGTTAAACCAAGTGCATGAGAAGTAGCAGGTCAACTATTGCCTACAGAGGGGTTGAGAGGTGCCAGCCACAGTCAATGTTACACCAAGTGCAGGAGAAGTATAGAGGCAACTATTGACCATGGATGGGGTGGAAGGTACCAGCCAGAGTCAATGTTAAACCAAGTGCATGAGGAGTATGGGGTCAACTATTGACCATAGTGGGGGGGGGGGGAGAGGTGCCAGCCACAGTCAATGTTACACCAAGTGCAGGAGAAGTATAGAGGCAACTATTGACCATGGATGGGGTGGAAGGTGCCAGCCACAGTTAATGTTACACCAAGTGTATGAGAAGAATGGGGTCAACTAGTGACCCTAGAGGGAGTGAGAGGTGCCAACCAGAGTCAAAGATACACCAAGTACATGAGAAGTAGGGAGGCAACTATTGACCATGGAGGAGGTGAGAGGTTGACACTTTCTGTCTCCCACGGTGGGAATTGTCTCCAAACTGGGAGCCCCGAGCTATCCTCAGGCTTGGTTTATAATGACTCTGCACACCCCTGTACTCACACAGGCTGCAGGCACACAGAAAACCCGGACTTCCGTTTCCTTCCCACCCAAGACACTTTGGATCCTATATGCTCCAGGCCCCGATCCAGGAATACAGAATCTGGAGAAAACCAAAAACAAGGCTTTCTCCACTCAAAAATGATAGCCCGGATCCTCTTATTAACCCTTAATGCAGAACCTTTGTCATTTTCTTCTACGTTCTCACATTGTCACATTACTAATTGAAATCATCCTCAGAATAGAAGTACTACATATGCCTGGCCCAGTCCTAAATAAGTGGCAGAGCTGCGAAACGCGTCGAGCTAAGATGGGCATATATCCATGAACAGATTGTATGTATTAGAGCTATGTTGACATATTTTATGAATGTGTTATGTGTGACACAACATTTTTATGCTCCATTTGTAGAATAAAAAAAACGTTTTAATTTAAAACAAACAATCTGGTGATTTCTGAGAGGCTCTTTATATTTTCCTGGAACCCCATTGAAAGTCCCCAACTGCTACGTAGTTTCTGTTTTTTTCCTTAATTATTATCGGATGCCTCCGGAGGAGAAAACATGTCGTTTCTGTTGTTCGGTGATTCAACTATTTTTTTATGTCCTAAAATGTATTTTTCCAGGTGGTGAAAAATAAATATCCAAAAGCAAAAAAAAAAAAAAAAATCCCTTTACATACCCTTTAAGAAGTGCAAAAACGGGAAGATCTGCATCTTGTATTGTTACCCAGTAGCCAATCAGATTTTACTTTTCATCTGTTTCCAGCAATGATCTCCATTAGGAGAAGTGAGCAGTGATTGGTCGCTCCTTTTTTAAAGAACTGACCACCATAACCGTCCCAACGTGGCTGGGAGGTAGCAGAGGTTTTGCTGCTGATCATGTGATGAAATTCTCCGGCTGTCCACCTGACACGCCGCGCACGCGTCGCCCTCCCTGCCCCCTGCCAGCATCGATTCCATGTCAACTGCCTTAATATTGATTAGATGGTTAAAAAAGAAAATTGCTTTTATACAGTTAGAAAGCAGCAGACTCGCAGTTGGGCGACATCGCAATCTAGATTGCGTCTCTGAAGATTAGGATTTTTCTTTTTCCTTTCAAATCCATTTTCCCGCAAATTCAGAATTTCGCTCATTTTTAACCACTTCAGCTCCGAAAGGTTTCTCCCCCTTACTGACCAGAGTACTTTGTGCAATTTGGCACTGCGCTACTTTAACTGGTAATTGCGCGGTCTTGCAGCGCTGTACCCAAACAAAAAACGTGCGTCCTTTTTTCCCACAAATAGAGCTTTCTTTTGGTGGTTTTTGATCACCACTTAGATTTTTATTTTTTGCAATAGTAACGAAAAATGACTGATTTTTTTTTTTTTTTTTTAATTATATTTTCTAGTTTTTGTTATAAAAAAAAAAAAAAAAAAGATCCAATAACTCAATTTTTGTCATATATTTAGGCCAAAATGTTTTCAGCCACATGTCTCGGGTAATAAAAAAAATAAAAAAAAGCGTGTACTTATTGGTTTGTGCAAACGTTATAGCGTCTACAAACTATGGTACATTTACTTAACCACTTAAGCCCCGGAAGATTTTACCCCCTTCCTGACCAGGGGGTTTTTTGCGATTTTTTACTGCATGATTTTAACGGACAATTGCGCGGTCGTGCGACGCTGTACCTAAATGAATTTCACGTCCTTTTCTTCCCACAAACAGAGCTTTCTTTTGGTGGTATTTGATAACCTGGGCGATTTTTTGATCATGCGCTATAAACAAAAAAAGAGCGTAAATTTTGCAAAAATTACAATATTTTTCACTTTTTTTTATATGAAATTCCCCCCCCCCAAAAAAATGTAAAAATCAACATTTTTCAACATTTTCAGCCAATTTGTTTTCTGCTACATATGTTTGGTAAAAAAAAAAAAATCGTAAAAAGCGTATTTTGATTGGTTTGCGCAAAAGTTATCGCGTTTACTAACAAAGGGAAAGATTTTTGTCATTTTTGGTGTTTTTTTTTTTTAACGAGTAATGGCGGCGATCTGCGATTTTTTTGCGGTACTGCGACATTGCTGTGGACAGATCGGACCCTTGACTGACATTTTTGACACTTGTGGGGGTACCAGTGACATCACTACAGTAATCAGTGCTATACATATGCACTGTTACTGCAAAAATGACACTGGCAGGGAAGGGGTTAACTGTATTGGAGAGGGAGGGGTTAAGTGTGTCCTAGGGGCGTGTTTCTAACTGTGATTGGATGTGGCTACTATTGTAAAAACAGAGATCAACGGTTCTACATAGTAGAACCGTCTGATCTCCATTTTTACACAGGGGAGAATGACAGGCGGCTTGTTTGCATAAGCCGCCCGCCTTTCTCCCGCTCTACCGACGATCGTAGTGTGACCGGCGGATGTCGGGTCCGCCGGTCACACGCCCGCACTCCTCTGTGAACGAGCCGAGGCGGGCGCGCGCTCGCTATTGGTTCAAAACCCGGTGACAGGCTAGCGACGTAGATCTACGTCACTCTGCCTGGCCGGGGCTGACTGCCGCAGTAAATATACTGTGCGCAGTCGGCAAGCGGTTAAACTTACGCAGCTTTTAGTTTATGACTGCCTATCTCTTGTTCAATAATTGCTGCAATAGAGTTCTATTGATTTTATCTGTCATCTTTTTTTTTTTATTGGTAATGAATAAAGTAGAGAATATTTTAAGATTTGTGTACTTGAATTTCTTCTGAAAGGGGAGTCAACACCAAGGCCAGGACAAGGGGTGGGCAGGAGGGACGGCTGCCCTGGGCGCAATGTTTTATTGCAGGAATGGGGGCACCCTGACCCTATCCGTAAGGAAAAGGGGGGGGGCGCAGTTTGGCATCCTTGCCCTGGGCACTGGATAACCTTGTCCCGGCACTGGTCAACACCATGAAAGCCCCATTTTTGCTCTTTTGACACTAGTTTTATATCTTGGGGTGTGGTGTTGACATGATTGGCTAGGTCTTTATTTAAATTATCTAATTTCTTGAGGTGCTAAAATATCAGGGCAGTACAAAAAATGACCCCTTTTTAGAAAGTAGACACCCCAAGTAATTTACTGAGAGGCACGTTGAGCCCATTGAATATTACATTTTTTGATTGAGTGATTGAGAAAATGACAAAAAAATAAATAATAATTTTACACAAAAGTATCACTGAAATTATATATTTCTCACGCATGCCATGGGTATATGTGGAATTACACCCCAAAATAAATTCCGCTTCTTCTCCTGAGTACAGGGATACCCCATGTGTGAGACTTTTTGTCAGTCTAGCTGCGTACAGGACCCCGAAAACGGAGGCAAAAAAATGCAAAGATAGCACAAAATGCCCTCAAATTACCCCTTTTTCGAAAGTAGACACCTCAAGGTATTTGCTGAGAGGCATGGTGAGTCCATGGAATATTTAAAATTTTGCCACAAGTTTTGGGAAAATGGCAAAAAGGTTTTTTTTTTACACAAAGTTATCAATTAAATGCTATGGCTATATGTGAAATGACACCCCAAAATACATTCTGCTGCTTCTCCTGAGTATGGGGATACCCCATGCGTGAGACTTTTTGGTAGTTTAGCCGCGTACAGGACCCCGAAAACCAATCACCGCCTTCAGGCTTTCTGAGGGCGAAAATTGTTGATTTCACTCCTCACCACCTATCACAGTTTCAAAGGCCATGAAATGCCAAGATAGTACAAACACCCTCCCCCCCCCCATATGACCCCGTTCCGAAAGTAGACACCCCAAGCTATTTGCTGAGAGGCATGGTGAGTCCATGGAATATTTAAATTTTGCCAAAAGTATCTGGAAAATTACGTGTTTTTTTTTTTTTTACACAAAGTTGTCAAGTAAATGCTAAATTGCTCAAACATGCCATGGGTATATGTGAAATGACACCCCAAAATACATTTGGCTGCTTCTCCTGAGTACTGGGATACCCCATGTGTGAGAATTTTTGGCAGTCTAGCTGAGTACAGGACCCCGAAAACCAATCACCGCCTTCTGGCTTTCTAAGGGCGTAAATTGTTGATTTCACTCCTCGCTGCCTATCAGAGTTTCGAAGGCCATAAAATGCCAAGATAGTACACCCCCCCCCCCCAAAATTACCCCTTTTCCGAAAGTAGGCACCCCAAGCTATTTGCTGAGAGGCATGTTAAGTCCATGGAATGTTTTATATTTTGCCACAAATTTTGGAAGTAATTATAAATCTGTTTTTGTTTTTTGTTTTTTACACAAAGTTGTCAACTAAATGATATATTGCTCAAACATGACATGGCTATATGTGAAATGACACCCCAAAATACATTTGGCTGCTTCTCCTGAGTACAGGGATACCCCATGTGTTAGACATTTTGGCAGTCTAGCCGCGTACAGGACCCCGAAATCCAATCACCGCCTGAAGGACACTATATGTGGGGTTTGTTATTGTTATTTGTTATTGTTAAGTGCCTATATCCTATTGTTCTATTGTTTCTGTCTGCCTTGGGATCAACCTATTATGGGATGTATATGTGTAAGTGGATTAGCTGCTAGATGGGAGGAGGGGGGGATTTCTCCAGCAGCCCTTCCTAAAGACTGTCTATTGTTGGAAAGTTGATTATACCTGTGTGTCATGTTACTGAATGTAGTTTATCCCACCCTGTGTCTTTATGAAAAGAAGGTGTATATCTCTTTGTGCCTGTGTTTGAATAAACAGTATTATGCTTCTTACCACCCTACACTGATGTCTCCACAAGTGACTGGGTGAGCTAAGGGACCTTAGATTGTGTTGGTATCAGGCAAGGGAACTTATACGGGCTACATACTCTTGAGTATGGGGTCCATTACAGTATCTATACATGATTTTGCACAGCCAGGACAGTATATGTGCGGTGGGCGGTCCGGAACTAGGTAAAGTGGAACTTTTAGCAAAGTTTTTATTTTTCTTTATAATTTAAAGTGGTTCTAAAGTCATAACATTACCATAACATAACAGTAACCATAACCATAACATAAAGTCATAACATTACCCCAATGCATTCCCAGCAGCAGTATCCTGATTCGATCCAGCGCTGTGCCTGTCTGCAGCAACTTTCTCCTCTCTCTCCGCTCAGAGGACACAGGGGCAGCAGGGGGAGCCATTGGCTCCTGCTGACCAGTGGGGAGGGATCGGGAGGTGGGGCCGAGTGTGTATATGGATGTACACAGCTCAGGAGCAAGCCTCCCTCATCTGTCTCTGTAGCAAGCGCATGCTATGGGGGCAGACACGGAAGAGGAGTAATGGGGAGCGCCAGCAGGGGACCCCAGAAGAGGCTCTGTACAATACAAAGCAGGTAAGTATGGCATGTTTTTTATTTTACATAAAAAGTGGTTCCTTTAGAACCACTTTAAAAATGATTTCTCTAAAAGAGCTCTTCTTCGCCACTTTGAGCACTGCAGAGTGAGGGGACACTGACGTCAACTGGGAGGAGAGGAGAAGATCTACCTCGGGTCATGTGAGCGTCCAGCAGAGCTGTAAATACGGTATTTTCCACAATAAAGTTACAAAAGGAGACACTTGGACATTATATAATCTTTTTACAAAACGGATTACATGTTTTTACCACTTTAACTAGGGCTTATTTTCAGGGAAACAAGGTATATACATCAAATCTAGACATACACTATATTACCAAAAATATTGTACCAATGAAAACAAAAAGGCTGAAAGGGTACCAGTGACACTGGAGACCCCTAAAAGGTAGAGTTGGCCATTAGACTTTGTTTTCCATTATTATTTGCTTCAGTTACGGCTCATCAGTGGTGGCCCGTCCATTGGGGGCACAGGGGCGCCACCCTCCCATCCATGCGTCCGGCCCCCTAATCTACATGCAGGGCACCGGACGCATAGAGTTCAATGGGTTTTTTTTTTTAAGCACGTGATTAGAGCCAGAGGCTTTAATAGGCTTAAAAAAAGGGTGGGCTCGGGGCGCAGAGCACTGCGCCCTGAGCACACCCAATTCTGTGACAATAGCAAATGAATATTCACTATTGTCACACGGATCCTCTTCCTGGCCAATCAGGCAGTGGGTCCTGAGACCCATTTCCCGATTGGCCGAAAGAAGAAGCTATGCCATTGGCCATGGAGGAGGAGGGAGGAGATGCAGGAGACTAAGGGGGAAGAAGTCGCTGCCGCCACCGCTGCTGCCAGCCCTCCCTCCCTCCACATGTCAAGGCAAGGTGAGTGAGCCGGCGACCAGGGTGGTGGGGGTGGGGTAGGTATGGTGTAGTCCGGGGGGGGGGGTATGGTGTGGTCCGTCTACCATCACCCCCGTTCCCGTCCCCGTCCCATGGAGCACCAATCCCATGTCCAGGCAGTCACCTTGTTGGGCTGTATTCCTCCCTATGGTCTACTGATATCCCTGTGGATTATCCTGTTGGTGCAAGGTCTAAGCCTTCGAACACACGATCAGATTATCGATCTTTCATCCGTTGTTTGTTGCACGCTCGTCTAATATGGAAAGTGAAGAGGTTAGTTTCATACGAAAGTTCTCCTACGACAGAATTGAACTTCAGAAGTGATGTCATGTGTTGAATTGTTTTGTATGTGTTCTTTCGTTTCCAAGCATGCCTAGTTTTGCTCTTTCAATTTTTTTGGGGACAAAAACTGTACTAAATAAACGAAAATCGTACGTTGTGTATGATAAAAATTTTATAGCCTGTTTTTTGTCATACGAAAGTTCGCAATCGGCTGTCGAAAGCGCCATACTAACGATCCGAAAATTAGCAGATTGTTCCCCGGACTAAATTTTACTTCCGATTTTCTTATCCTGTGTATGGGCCTCAAGTCTTTTGTTGGGTATTAGAACATTTATTAAGCACCCCCTGTATATTTTATTATAGCAATAATGTATTTTTGATTTATTGAGAGATATACACTATATTACCAAAAGTATTGGGACCCCTCTCTATATACTCTATATTACCAAAAGTATTGGGACGCCTCTCTATATACACTATATTACCAAAAGTATTGGGACGCCTCTCTATATACACTATATTACCAAAAGTATTGGGACCCCTCTCTATATACACTATGTTACCAAAAGTATTGGGACTCCTCTCTATATACACTATATTACCAAAACTATTGGCACGCCTCTCTATATACACTATGTTACCAAAAGTATTGGGACGCCTCTCTATATACACTATATTACCAAAAGTATTGGGACGCCTGCCTTTACACACACATGAACCAGTCTTAGTCCGTAGGGTTCAATATTGAATTGACCCACCACAGCTGATTGTTAATTTGAAAACACTCCCATTAGAGGCACTCAGAACATGGACACAGACAAACACACAGGAATTTCTTCAGAAAAACAAAAGTTAGGAATCTGCAACAAAGTTTGTTATAATCCCTGCAATGTACAGAGATCACCCAGAGGGAGATGGGTTTTTCTCAACAAAAGTGGAATTACGCTTAAAATACACTATATTACCAAACGTATTGGGACGCCGGCCTTTACACACACATGAACTTTAATGGCATCCCAGTCTTAGTCTGTAGGGTTCAATATTGAGCTGGCCCACCCTTTGCAGGGCAAGGAAAAATAGGTAGAAAGAGCGGTCATCAGAGGAACAGCCATGAATACGCTGGTTCTGAACCTCCAGAGACTGAAGGAAAGGGTAGAAAGAGTGGTCATCAGAGGACTAGCCATGAATGTCTGAATGTCCACTCTAATTCATCCCAAAGGTTTTCTATCGGGTTGAGGTCAGGACTCTGTGCAGGCCAGTCAAGTTCCTCCACCCCAAACTCCCTCATCCATGTCTTTATGGACCTTGCTTTGTGCACTGGTCCAAATCATTTGGTGGAGGGGGAATTATGGTGTGGGGGAGGCGGGATTAGGGTGTGGGGGTGTTTTTCAGGGGTTGGGTTTGGCCCCTTAGCTCCAGTGAAGAGAACTCTTAAGGGCGTCAGCATACCAAGACATTTTGGACAATTTCATGCTCCCAACTTTGTGGGAGGAGTTTGGGGATGGCCCCTCCCTGTTCCAACATGACTGCACACCAGTGCACAAAGCAAGGTCCATAAAGAAATGGATGAGCGAGTTTGGGGTGGAGGAACTTGACTGGCCTGCACAGAGTACTGACCTCTAAATGTGCTTCTGGAAGAATGGTCAAACATTCCCATAGACCAGGGGTATTGAATTAAAATTCACGGAGGTCCAGTCACTAAAGCGCATTTATGAGGTCAGGCACTGATGTTAGACGAAAAGGCCTGGCTCGCAGTCTTCACTCTAATTCATCCCAAAGGTGTTCTATCGGGGTGAGGTCAGGACTCTGTGCAGGCCAGTCAAGTTCCTCCACCTCAAACTCACTCATCCATGTCTTTATGGACCTTGCTTTGTGCACTGGTCCAAATAATTTGGCGGAGGGGGGATTATGGTGTGGGGGGTGTTTTTCAGGGGTTGGGCTTCGCTCCTTAGTTCCAGTGAAGAGAACTCTTAAGGGCGTCAGCATACCAAGACATTTTGGACAATTTCATGCTTCCATCTTTGTGGGAGGAGTTTGGGGATGGCCCCTTCCTGCAGGCCAGTCAAGTTCCTCCACCGCAAACTTGCTCATCCATGTCTTTATGGACCTTGCTTTGTGAACTGGTCCAAATCATTTGGTGGGGGGAGGATTATGGTGTGGGGGTGTTTTTCAGGGGTTGGGTTGGCCCCTTAGTTCCATTGAAGGAACTCTTAAGGCGTCAGCATAACATTTTGGACAATTTTATGCTCCCAACTTTGTGGGAGGAGTTTGGGGATGGCCCCTCCCTGTTCCAACATGACTGCACACCAGGGGCGTAACTACAGGGGTTGCAGGGGTTGCAATTGGAACCGGGCCCTATGCTCCAGGGCCTGTGCGGCTCCCCTGTACACCTGGATAGGAGGGGTGGCGGGGGCAGCATGTAGAGAAATCACTGTCCTCCTTTTTCCTCCTGTAGCTGCAGAAGGAAAATGGAGGAGATTGGTTCCTCTGTATGCAGGGCCGGATTAGGAGTATTATGGGCCTGGTTCTGAGAATTTTGGAGGGAATTTTTTATGGTTAATAAATCAAATTCAAAGCAAACAATTTTTATATTAAAACAAAGAAGTATTTTAAACAATCCGCTCATTCACTCTGTATGCGCAAGATACCTGTGTGAATGAGACCACTTTTTATATATATATATATATATATATATATATATATATATACTTTTTAGATTTTTTTACATTTTAAAATTATTTGTTGCAATTTTTTTATTTATTTATTTATTTATTTTTACTTTGTTTTTACAATTGAACTTTTAACTATTTTTTTATTTTTTTTTTTGGATGGTGTCAGCAGTTTTTTAATTTTTATTACTATTTTTTTATTTTAGTTTTTATTTTATTTTTTTACAATTTAATTTTTGTTTTTTCAAAATGCCTTAGGGAGGGGGAATTGGCTGCGGATGGCCTCAGTAGGGCAATGGCAGTGCCCAAATGGTCAGTCCAACCCTGCTGGGCCTATATTAAGTTAGGGGCCTGGAGCTGCAGCTCCAATAGCCCCCTACGTTAATCTGGCCCTGTCTGTATGCTGCCCCCGCCACTCCTCCAATCCAGTTCACTTGTGTTCTGCTGTCTCTGGGCCCCTATGTGCTCCCCTGGTCCCCCCCCCCCACCACTGCCGGACTGTAATAAAGGGCCCCAGGATCAGTGGGAAGAGCCCCAGGCTTGAAGGTAAGAGCCCGGCCAGGGGTCCGGGGGATCCTTCATGGTTTCTTGCACCGAGGCCCTGAAGGTTCTAGTTACACCTCTGCTGCACACCAGTGCACAAAGCAAGATCCATAAAGACAGGACAGGGTAGGACAGATGCCCCGCCCACTATGTTTCCCCAGGGGAGGAGTTTTTCTAACCTTTGCTTACAAATTGATTTCTCTAGCAGCCTCCTCCATCCCTCTGAAATGTTCTACAAACTTTCCAAATCAAACATATAAAAAAAAATGACAGTTTTCATTTGCCTCTATTTAGTGTCTCTTGTGGATTATTTATATGCAAACAAAGTTTTATTTGTAGGTCTGATCAATAGAGAATCAGCAGCTTTTATCCCCCAGAAGCAATCAGCAGCGTTCGCCATGTCCAGTCCATGCAGGTGTGTGTAATTGTGTAGGTGTGTATAATTGTGCAGATGGGGGATAATTGTGCCTTTCATAGATCACCATTCCCTTTCTCTGGCGGCGCGGTGACAAACGTTTTTCATGGCGTATTTCTCTACGAACGAGGAATCATTTTCCTTTCTGTATACATTTACATCTGTTAGGTTTTTTTTTTCTCTTGTCCCAGAAATCAAGGTACTTCCGCCATAAACCTTCACCGCCGTAATCCGCCAGCCAGGTAAAGTTATTAAGTGACATAAAGGGAGCTGAGCAAATCTGCAACTCTCTTCAGCTAATGTAACTCAACCATACAGGATGCGAAGAGCCATTACAAGTCGTAACGCATAGCAGTTTGGTAACAATCGTCTTTCGCAAGGTTATTCCTCTTTATAGAAGGCTGTGTGTCTCTATTATATCCAGCCGTATTTCCTGCACATCAGAATACATTATTGTCTGGAGTGGATGTTCCCAGAAAACGTCTTTCTCAGCAGCCAGCAATAAAATATACAGTAATGTTTGAACTACGCAAAGACGTTTAGAAGAATTCGAGAATCTAATTTTTTATCTAATGGGATGAAATACATTCTGCGTGGCGGAAAAAAATAAATGCAGTAACGTTCCATATAAAATTAAACTCTTCGGAAGCGCAGAATGCATTGCCATGGATTACTGAAGGATTGCTCAGACTACAGCAGAAGATGCTTCCAACTAGACCAGGGATCCAAACTACGGCCCTCCAGACATGACTAGACATGATGGGAATTGTACTTCTTGAACGATTGGGTGGCCATAGTTTGAAGACCTCTGAACTAGAAGATACATTTCTTTGTCAAAAGTATTGGGACGCCTGCCCTTACACGCACATGAACTTTAATGGCATCCCAGTCTTAGTCCGTAGGGTTCAATATTGGGTTCTAGGTGTGCCTGAGGCCTGGTTCCCAACAAGGCATTGGGGTTTCTCCAACCTGTTGCTGCTATGCATCGTATACCAATACTTCACTCACGCAAACATGGCCCTCCAGACATGACTAGGCATGATGCAAATTGTAGTTCTTGAAAAACTGGGGGGCCATAGTTTGAAGAACCGTAAACTAGAAGATACACTTCTTTGTCAAAAGTATTGGGACACCTGCCTTTACATGCACATGAACTTTAATGGCATCCCTGTCTTAGTCCGTAGAGTTCTATATTGGGTTCTATGTGTGCCTAAGGCAGTGGTGTATTTAGGTTTTGTGCTGCCCTAGGCCTGACTAAATGTGTGCACCCCCTAATTTAAATATGACCCACCCCTTCCTGTAAAGGCCACACCCCTTCCGGTTTATGACCCACCCTGTCATCTGTAAACCACAGACCATAACCACAGTCTATCAGTGCCCTTCAGCATAGCTTCATCAGTTCCCATAAGTTCAGCCTCATCAGTGTAGCCTTATCAGTGCCGCCTCTTTACTGCCCATCAGTGCAGCATATCAGTGTGGCCCCATCAGTGGCCACCAGTGCAGCCTTATCAGTGCCCATTAGTACAGCCTTATGTCACAGGATTAGTAAGATTACTCTTTTAAGATATTTGGACTTGTGTTTGCTGCCACTGATTGTAATTATGGGATTATTTCACTTACTTTTATAATAAATAGGAAGTCCATAGTCATTTTACAAATAATATTTTTTTTGCTGCCCCCCCTGCAAAGTGCCGCCCTAGGCCAGGGCCTTGTTGGCCTAGGCCAGGATACAGCACTGGCCTGAGGCCTGGTTCCCAACAAGGCATTGGGGTTTCTCCAACCTGTTGCTACTATGCATCGTATACAAATACATCACTCACGCAAACATGGCCCTCCAGACATGGGTAGGCATGATGCAAATTGTAGTTCTTGAACAACTAGAGGGCCATAGTTTGAAGACCCCTGAACTAGAAGATATATTTTCTTTGTCAAAAGTATTGGGACGCCTGCCTTTACACGCACATGAACTTTAATGGCTCCTCGTCTTAGTCCGTAGGGTTTAATATTGAGTTCTAGGTGTGCCTGAGGCCTGGTTCCCAACAAGGCATTGGGGTTTCTCCAACCTGTTGCTACTATACATCGAATACCAATACTTTACTCATGCAAACATCATTTATATACAATAGACCTGATGACGTCTGTATGATAAAAACGCGTAGGGGCGGGGAATCCTGCTGACGTCATATCTGCTGGTTGAAACGCACACTGACTCTAGGAGATATGGAGCGGCTGCCATCTTTATTTTGGTGTATTGGCAGACAATCTCTGGTGCCAGGAAAGTCACCTTACTTGTAAGTACACATATGGTTTTTACTCAGTTTTAATAAATAAAATACAGAGTTACACTATGTTGTTCCTTCTGGCTTCTCTCCTTATCTGAGTCCCCCATTAAGATGTGGATCCGCTGCACATGGTTGGCGATGGAATAGCAACCAAAAAGCCTGCCTGACCTGTAGGTTTAGAAGGTCTACAGCAGTGGGTGAGTGCATACCATGGTGGGGGGCACAAGTGGTGAATGTGTGTATGGAGCACTTTTGTTGAAGATTGTATGAAGCATGTCACTATAGCACCGGTCACTAATGGGTTTTTGAATTTTGATTGACTTTTATTTTATTCCATACACTATATTACCAAAAGTATTGGGACATCTGCCTTTCAATATTGAGTTGGCCCACCCTTTTCAGCTATAACAGCTTCAACTCTTCTGGGAAGGCCATCCACAAGGTTTAGGAGTGTCTATGGGAATATTTCACCATTCTTCCAGAAGCGCATTTGTGAGGTCAGGCACTGATGTTGGATGAGAAGGCCTGGCTTATAGTTTCCGCTCTAATTCATCCCAAAGGTGTTGCGGTTGAGGTCAGGACTCAGGTGCAGGCCAGTCAAGTTCCTCCACCCAAAACTCGCTCATCCATGTCTTTATGGACCTTGTTTTGTGCACTGGTCCAAATCATTTGGTGGTGGGGCTGTTTTTCAGGGGCTGGGCTTGGCCCCTTAGTTCCAGTGAGGGGAACTCTTAAGGCGTCAGCATACCAAGACATTTTGGACAATTTCATGCTCCAAACTTTGTGGGAGGAGTTTGGGGATGGCCCCTTCCTGTTCCAACATGACTGCACACCAGTGCACAAAGCAAGGTCCATAAAGACATGGATGAGTGAGTTTGGGGTGGAGGAACTTGACTGGCCTGCACAGAGTCCTGACCTCTAAATGCACTTCTGGAAGAATGGTCAAAAATTCCCATAGACCAGGGGAATGTTTGACCTGACCGGCAGGAGGAGTCAACATACTGTACCAGTAGAGCAGTGGATGGTGTCAGTAGAGCAGTGGATGGTGTCAGTAGGGCAGTGGATGGTGTCAGTAGATCAGTGGACGGTGTCAGTAGATCAGTGGACGGTGTCAGTAGATCAGTGGATGGTGTCAGTAGGGCAGTGGATGGTGTCAGTAGAGCAGTGGACGGTGTCAGTAGGGCAGTGGACGGTGTCAGTAGGGCAGTGGATGGTGTCAGTAGAGCAGTGGACGGTGTCAGTAGAGCAGTGGATGGTGTCAGTAGGGCAGTGGATGGTGTCAGTAGGGCAGTGGATGGTGTCAGTAGAGCAGTGGACAGTGCCAGTAGAGCAGTGGATGGTGTCAGTAGGGCAGTAGATGGTGTCAGTAGAGCAGTGGACGGTGTCAGTAGGGCAGTGGATGGTGTCAGTAGAGGAGTAGACGGTGTCAGTAGGGCAGTGGATGGTGTCAGTAGAGCAGTGGACGGTGTCAGAAGAGCAGTGGACGGTGTCAGTAGAGCAGTGGGCGGTGTCAGTAGAGCAGTGGGCGGTGTCAGTAGAGCAGTGGACGGTGTCAGTAGGGCAGTGGATGATGTCAGTAGAGCAGTAGGCGGTGTCAGTAGAGCAGTGGACGGTGTCAGTAGGGCAGTGGATGGTGTCAGTAGGGCAGTGGGCGGTGTCAGTAGAGCAGTGGACGGTGTCAGTAGGGCAGTGGACGGTGTCAGTAGAGCAGTGGACGGTGTCAGTAGGGCAGTGTACGGTGTCAGTAGGGCAGTGGATGGTGTCAGTAGGGGAGTGGACGGTGTCAGTAGGGCAGTGGAATGTGTCAGTAGGGCAGTGGATGGTGTCAGTAGAGCAGTGGACGGTGTCAGAAGAGCAGTGGATGGTGTCAGTAGAGCAGTGGGCGGTGTCAGTAGAGCAGTGGACGGTGTCAGTAGGGCAGTGGATGGTGTCAGTAGGGCAGTGGACGGTGTCAGTAGAGCAGGGGACGGTGTCAGTAGGGCAGTGGATGGTGTCAGTAGGGCAGTGGACGGAGTCAGTAGAGCAGTGGACGGTATCAGTAGAGCAGTGGATGGTGTCAGTAGAGCAGTGGACGGTGTCAGTAGGGCAGTGGATGGTGTCAGTAGAGCAGTGGATGGTGTCAGTAGGGCAGTGGACGGAGTCAGTAGAGCAGTGGACGGTGTCAGTAGAGCAGTGGATGGTGTCAGTAGAGCAGTGGATGGTATCAGTAGGGCAGTGGACGGTGTCAGTAGAGCAGTGGACGGTGTCAGTAGGGCAGTGAACGGTGTCAGTAGAGCAGTGGACGGTGTCAGTAGGGCAGTGGACGGAGTCAGTAGAGCAGTGGACGGTGTCAGTAGAGCAGTGGACGGTGTCAGTAGGGCAGTGGACGGTGTCAGTAGAGCAGTGGACGGTGTCAGTAGGGCAGTGGACGGTGTCAGTAGAGCAGTGGATGGTGTCAGTAGGGCAGTGGGCGGTGTCAGTAGAGCAGTGGACGGTGTCAGTAGGGCAGTGGACGGTGTCAGTAGGGCAGTGGACGGTGTCAGTAGAGCAGTGGACGGTGTCAGTAGGGCAGTGTACGGTGTCAGTAGGGCAGTGGATGGTGTCAGTAGGGGAGTGGAATGTGTCAGTAGGGCAGTGGATGGTGTCAGTAGAGCAGTGGACGGTGTCAGAAGAGCAGTGGATGCTGTCAGTAGAGCAGTGGGCGGTGTCAGTAGAGCAGTGGACGGTGTCAGTAGGGCAGTGGATGGTGTCAGTAGGGCAGTGGACGGTGTCAGTAGAGCAGTGGACGGTGTCAGTAGGGCAGTGGATGGTGTCAGTAGGGCAGTGGATGGAGTCAGTAGAGCAGTGGACGGTGTCAGTAGAGCAGTGGATGGTGTCAGTAGAGCAGTGGACGGTGTCAGTAGGGCAGTGGACGGTGTCAGTAGAGCAGTGGACGGTGTCAGTAGGGCAGTGGACGGAGTCAGTAGAGCAGTGGACGGTGTCAGTAGAGCAGTGGATGGTGTCAGTAGAGCAGTGGACGGTGTCAGTAGAGCAGTGGACGGTGTCAGTAGAGCAGTGGACGGTGTCAGTAGGGCAGTGGATGGTGTCAGTAGAGCAGTGGACGGTGTCAGTAGGGCAGTGGACGGTGTCAGTAGAGCAGTGGACGGTGTCAGTAGGGCAGTGAATGGTGTCAGTAGGGGAGTGGATGGTGTCAGTAGTTTTTTTTTTTGTTTGTTTTTATTATTTTTTTTACAATGTTATTTTTTATAAAATAATTTTTTTCAGTTTTTTTTAGAATCTCTGTTATGGGGCTTTGGTGAAATATCGGGGGCTTAAAGAGGGGAAATCTGTGCCACACAGGTTGATTAGGGTGTGCCCAGGCACACCTGACACACCTTGTGGGCCCTCCTATGCTCTCACCTATGTGTTGTGGTGAGCACAGTAACAAACCATACATGCATTGGTATGCGGCCATTTTTAATGGCACCCCCAGTGCCCTAAAGGGGAAATACCTCCGACACACCTCTAATGCACCAGCATTGCAGAATGTTTATTGGGGATTTACAAAGCGGGTGAAGGTGATCTCTTCCATCGGGGTTCCATTGGTCACAGGGGTCAGGGGTCACTGACGTAGGAGGCCGACTGAGACGGAACAATTAGCTTCACCTTGCAAATGAACGGTGAGAAGATACAAAGTCATTGGCTGAATATTGGACTTCACAAGGATTCTTCTATAATAAAGATGGAGGGAATTGGGACTTTGGCGCCTCCATCATTTCCATTATTTGGGGTTCTGGCAGACTGACAACCAATTTCTTCCCCGGAGACTTTTATCTGGACTTTGCATATTCCCATTCTATGGCGGGATGGAATGTTATATTAACTCTTCGAGGCAGGCATGGTTTTTTTTCCTGGCATTAAATCTCAGGGAAATCCCAAATTAGCCGGCCGGATCCTAACGAATTAACCAAATCCAAATCTTATTAAAGGCCTTCAGGATTCCGAGAATCCCCCAGCAAATCCTCGCTTTGGTGGAGTCCCCGGGGACCTGGGATATTCTATTTATTACAATCTAATTAAATACTTTGTAATCCCCGGGAGCTCTGAATATTTTATAGACAAATATTGTGATATTAAACACACACTATATTACCAAAAGTATTGGGACCCCTCTCTGTATACACTATATTACCAAAAGTATTGGGACGCCTCTCTATATACACTATATTACCAAAAGTATTGGGACCCCTCTCTGTATACACTATATTACCAAAAGTATTGGGATGCCTCTCTATATGCACTATATTACCAAAAGTATTGGGACACCTCTGTATATACACTATATTACCAAAAGTATTGGGACCCCTCTCTGTATACACTATATTACCAAAAGTATTGGGATGCCTCTCTATATGCACTATATTACCAAAAGTATTGGGACACCTCTGTATATACACTATATTACCAAAAGTATTGGGACACCTCTCTATATACACTATATCACCAAAAGTATTGGGAAGCCTCTCTATATACACTCTATCACCAAAAGTATTGGGACGCCTCTCTATATACACTATATTACCAAAAGTATTGGGACGCCTCTCTATATACACTATATTACCAAAAGTATTGGGACGCCTCTCTATATACACTATATTACCAAAAGTATTGGGACGCCTGCCTTTACACACACATGAACTTTAATGGCATCCCAGTCTTAGTGCGTAGGGTTCAATATTGAGTTAGCCCACCCTTTGCAGCTATCACAGCTTTAACTCTTCTGGGAAGGCTGTCCACAAGGTTTTGGAGTGTCTATGGGAATGTTTCACCATTCTTCATGAAGCACATTTGTGAGGTCAGACACTGATGTTGGATGAGAAGGCCTGGCTCGCAGTCTCCTCTCTAATTCATCCCAAAGGTGTTCTATCAGGTTGAGGTCAGGCCACTCAAGTTCCTCCACCCCAAACTCACTCATCCATATCTTTATGGACCTTGCTTTGTGCAGTGGGGTGGAGTCATGTTGGAACAGGGAGGGGCCATCCCCAAACTGTTTTACTTAAATAAAATGAAAAAATTGTTTTGTTGTGATTAGGTATGATTGGCCCCTTCTATACCATGTGATCACTGTGACCAAGAAAGGAAGCCATCCATTGTTTACAACTGTCATGTGACCTGCTGTGATTGGTTACAGCGATCACATGACACTGGCAGCGGGTCGGTACAGTGATTGGTCATCAGACAGATCGCGCCGCAGTGCGGTCCTGGAAGACGTCATTTGACATCCTACCAGATCCACGAGAGTCCCGCCCGACCGTCATTTCACTATGAGATGGAGATGACAATCATAGTAAATACACATATTAGACGCATTGCGGGGCTGCCGCACATCGCACTTCCGGCACAGAGACCGGACTCTTACTCATACCAACAATCGGGACCCAGGACTGATAGTTCCGGGTCACCTGATCTCTGCGATTGCTTCTGATTGGCAAAGTGATCACTCACTGTGAGCCCGCCCCCTGTGTTTACTTCGTCTTCTGCAAGAAGAAAAAGATACATTGTATCCTTATACACAGTATATTATACATTGTATCCTTATATACATTATATTATACATTGTATCCTTATACACAGTATATTATACATTGTATCCTTATATACATTATATTATACATTGTATCCTTATATACATTATATTATACATTGTATCCTTATATACAGTATATTATACATTATATCCCTATATACATTATATTATACATTATATCCTTATACACAGTATATTATACATTGTATCCCTATATACATTATATTATACATTGTATCCTTATACACAGTATATTATACATTATATCCTTATATACAGTATATTATACATTATATCCTTATATACATTATATTATACATTATATCCTTATACACAGTATATTATACATTGTATCCTTATACACAGTATATTATACATTGTATCCCTATATACATTATATTATACATTGTATCCTTATATACAGTATATTATACATTGTATCCTTATATACATTATATTATACATTGTATCCTTATATACATTATATTATACGTTGTATCCTTATACACAGTATATTATACATTGTATCCCTATATACATTATATTATACATTGTATCCTTATATACAGTATATTATACATTGTATCCTTATATACATTATATTATACATTGTGTCCCTATATACATTATATTATACATTATATCCTTATATACAGTATATTATACATTGTGTCCTTATATACATTATATTATACATTGTGTCCTTATATACATTATATTATACATTGTGTCCTTATATACATTATATTATACATTGTATCCTTATATACAGTATATTATACATTGTATCCTTATATACATTATATTATACATTGTATCCTTATATACAGTATATTATACATTGTGTCCCTATATACATTATATTATACATTGTGTCCTTATATACATTATATTATACATTATATCCTTATATACAGTATATTATACATTGTATCCCTATATACATTATATTATACATTGTATCCTTATATACATTATATTATACATTATATCCTTATATACAGTATATTATACATTGTATCCTTATACACATTATATTATACATTGTATCCTTATATACAGTATATTATACATTATATCCTTATATACAGTATATTATACATTGTATCCTTATATACATTATATTATACATTGTATCCTTATATACAGTATATTATACATTGTATCCTTATATACAGTATATTATACATTGTATCCCTATATACATTATATTATACATTGTGTCCTTATATACAGTATATTATACATTGTATCCCTATATACATTATATTATACATTATATCCTTATATACAGTATATTATACATTGTATCCTTATACACATTATATTATACATTGTATCCTTATATACAGTATATTATACATTGTATCCTTATATACAGTATATTATACATTATATCCCTATATACAGTATATTATACATTGTATCCTTATATACAGTATATTATACATTATATCCCTATATACAGTATATTATACATTGTATCCCTATATACATTATATTATATATTATATCCTTATATACAGTATATTATACATTGTATCCCTATATACATTATATTATACATTGTATCCTTATACACAGTATATTATACATTATATCCTTATATACAGTATATTATACATTATATCCTTATACACAGTATATTATATATTATATCCTTATATACAGTATATTATACATTGTATCCTTATACACAGTATATTATACATTGTATCCTTATATACAGTATATTATACATTATATCCTTATACACAGTATATTATACATTGTATCCTTATACACAGTATATTATACATTGTATCCTTATACACAGTATATTATACATTGTCTCCCTATATACATTATATTATACATTGTGTCCTTATATACAGTATATTATACATTGTATCCTTATATACATTATATTATACATTGTATCCTTATATACAGTTTATTATACATTGTATCCTTATATACATTATATTATACATTGTATCCCTATATACATTATATTATACATTGTATCCCTATATACATTATATTATACATTGTGTCCTTATATACAGTATATTAT
The DNA here is from genome assembly GCF_965119305.1 of Pelophylax lessonae. Taxonomy (NCBI): domain Eukaryota; kingdom Metazoa; phylum Chordata; class Amphibia; order Anura; family Ranidae; genus Pelophylax; species Pelophylax lessonae. The sequence goes on along the minus strand of NC_138771.1, from coordinate 3,656,624 downwards.
ACATTGTCTCCCTATATACATTATATTATACATTGTGTCCTTATATACAGTATATTATACATTGTATCCTTATATACATTATATTATACATTGTATCCTTATATACAGTTTATTATACATTGTATCCTTATATACATTATATTATACATTGTATCCCTATATACATTATATTATACATTGTATCCCTATATACATTATATTATACATTGTGTCCTTATATACAGTATATTATACATTGTCTCCCTATATACATTATATTATACATTGTATCCTTATATACATTATATTATACATTGTATCCTTATATACAGTTTATTATACATTGTATCCCTATATACATTATATTATACATTGTATCCTTATATACATTATATTATACATTGTATCCTTATATACAGTATATTATACATTGTGTCCTTATACACAGTATATTATACATTGTATCCTTATATAGAGTATATCTTTCTCTTCTCCCAAACCAAAGTGTAAAAAAAAAAATAAAAAAAAAAAAAATAAAGAATAATAAAAAAAAAATAACAAGATGAAGGTTTGCCAGGGTTAGTGTTAAGGCCAAAGTAAGGGTCAAAGATCAATGTTGGGGTCAAAGATCACAGACAGCATATTTTGGGTAGAATTCAAAAAGAAACAAATGTCAGTGTCAGTGTATTTTAGGCAGGATGAAAAAAAAAAAAAAGCAAAGCAAAATGCGCACCATTGTTTCCGGGCTGTTCTAAGAGTACAAAGAGCAACTGACTGCAATAGACAGGAGCAGGAAAACTTATTTTAGGGGTAAATCATGATAATAGGAAGACATACAGCTAAGACCCCGTTCACACTGGGGCGATCCAACTTGCCGGGGCGACCTCACAGGTCGCGGCGCGCAGCTCTCACCGCGACCTCGAAGCGGCCGGCACGGACTTCATAACATTGAAGTCAATGCAGGTCGCTCCAGGTCGCCCCAAAGAAGCTCCGGACCCTTTTTCTAAGTCGGAGCGACTTGTGTCGCTCCTATTAGAACGGGTCCACAGCTTCTCTATGGCAGGCGACCTACGGCGACCTGTCAGGCAACCAGGTCGCCTCACAGGTCGCCCCAGTGTGAACGGGGTCTTTAGGCTGCATTCACATGTCAGCGTTTGGATCGCGGGCAGAATCGCCGCGATTCTGCCCGCAATCCAGAGATTATTGCAAATCGCGGGACGCCTGTGCGTTGCCCGTGATTTGCAATAGCACCCCAAACGCTGAGCGATGTTGCCGCGATTTCCCCCTGCCGAATCGCGGTAACATCGCGCAAAAAAAAAAATTGCGGGACGCTTTACTCCCAAAAAAGTACAAGAGCTTCTTTGGAGCGTATTGCGACCCGCGATTTTTTTTTTGCGCGATGTTACCGCGATTCGGCATGCGGAAATCGCGGCAACATCGCTCAGCGTTTGGGGTGCTATTGCAAATCACGGGCAACGCACAAGCGTCCCGCGATTTGCAATAATCACCGGATCGCGGGCGGAATCGCTGCGATTCTGCCCGCGATCCACACGCTGACATGTGAATGCAGCCTAATATAAAATACATTTGATAATAACAAAACAAAAACAAACAAAAAAAATAAAAAAATCAGGAGGTATTTGTTGCCATTTACCACCAAATAAAAAAACAATTTGTCCTGGGAAAAAAAGAAAAATACGGTATAATCCACCTGGATGTACAAAGTAGTTGTGCCGATATGTTTTAATAACACATGTCAAAGTTGCAAAATTGTGCTTAGGCATTACCATTTGTTTTACCCTTAGGCATGAAGGGGTTAATTGAAGAAGCTGATTGGCTACCATGCAGTGCTGCACCCTCCCGCTATAGTAAATCTCCTCCTATTTCTCCATCTTTTACTATTTATTTAAATAATAGTTAAATGAAATCCCATTGGTGTCTCCCGTCCTCCCCTCTCCATCAAAGGGTACAATTTAGGTTCTTTCCAATTGGTGAGAAGGGAATCCGCGGATAATAATTTATTGTATTTGCCCATTTAATTTCCATTCCCAAATAGGAACATCTCCTCTAATATTAGACGGGAGCTCCCCTTCATTATCATCTCTGGGGTACGCGGCGCTCCCCGGTGACGCCGTGTTTGCTTTTCCTTTTTTGGCAAGCAGACAAAGCCAGCCTGTTATTTGATATACAGAAGATTTCATGGCAGGTTGTCACCGAGGCTTTGTTCAAACATCGGAGTTCATTACACACCGCCGGTCAATACTCCACAAACATTTCCATCTGTCCATGGAAGAATGACGCTCCGATCTGCAGCAGACGAAACCGTCCTGGCCTTGTCCCAGTCACCAAAATGTTAAAAAATGTGCAAAACCCCCAAAAAGCTACTTTGCTGCGTTGGTTGCTTATTGAAAAATTCGGGACTATTCGGTTAGGCGCTAGTAACTGTGCTGAGAGCGCGCGAGGTGCGCACTTTCAGCACAGCGGCATTGACCGCAGTTCATGCAAATATGCAGCCTCCCAGCGCTAAGAGGCCGCATGTTTGCATGCAGTCAGCGCCAAGGGGGTAAAAAAGTCCTGGATTCTTTCCTAAATGTACATAATTTAACAGAATAGTAACATTTATAGGTGAAGGTGATCCAGGGAATATCTGATTTCCTCTCGGGGGATCAGGAAGGAATTTTTTCCCTCTGCTGTTGTAAATTAGATCATGCTTTGCTGGGGTTTTTGCCTTCCTCTGGATCAACTGCGGGTATAGGATTGTGTATATGGGATTGTATGGTTGGGGCGGGTATAGGATTGTGTATATGGGATTGTATGGTTGGGGCGGGTATAGGATTGTGTATATGGGATTGTATGGTTGGGGTGGGTATAGGATTGTGTATATGGGATTGTATGGTTGGGGTGGGTATAGGATTGTGTATATGGGATTGTATGGTTGGGGAGGGTATAGGATTGTGTATATGGGATTGTATGGTTGGGGTGGGTATAGGATTGTGTATATGGGATTGTATGGTTGGGGAGGGTATAGGATTGTGTATATGGGATTGTATGGTTGGGGTGGGTATAGGATTGTGTATATGGGATTGTATGGTTGGGGTGGGTATAGGATTGTGTATATGGGATTGTATGGTTGGGGAGGGTATAGGATTGTGTATATGGGATTGTATGGTTGGGGCGGGTATAGGATTGTGTATATGGGATTGTATGGTTGGGGTGGGTATAGGATTGTGTATATGAGATTGTATGGTTGGGGTGGGTAAAGGATTGTGTATATGGGATTGTATGGTTGGGGTGGGTATAGGATTGTGTATAGGGAATTGTATGGTTGGGGTGGGTATAGGATTGTGTATATGGGATTGTATGGTTGGGGTGGGTATAGGATTGTGTATATGAGATTGTATGGTTGGGGTGGGTAAAGGATTGTGTATATGGGATTGTATGGTTGGGGAGGGTATAGGATTGTGTATATGGGATTGTATGGTTGGGGAGGGTATAGGATTGTGTATATGGGATTGTATGGTTGGGGAGGGTATAGGATTGTGTATATGGGATTGTATGGTTGGGGAGGGTATAGGATTGTGTATAGGGGATTGTATGGTTGGGGAGGGTATAAGATTGTGTATATGGGATTGTATGGTTGGGGAGGGTATAGGATTGTGTATAGGGGATTGTATGGTTGGGGAGGGTATAGGATTGTACAGACTGAGCGCCCACAGCCTGGAAATGGAATTAGGACAGCACAGACAAACCTATAAGCCCAGGGAGAGCAGACTGTGCCAGCAGTGTGACCAGGGGGTCCTGAAGGACGAGGACCACTTCCTGCTACAGTGCCCTAAGTACTCATCAGTGAGGGACACTTCCAGAGACTCTCTGCGCTCATCCCGGACTTCAATTCTATAGAAGAAAAGAGGAAACCCCAAATCCTAATAAAAACTGAGGACTTAAAAATCCTTTACATGGACCCACTCCCCATTCCCCCTTTATATTATCCATCCCCCCCCCCCCCCCTCCCCTTCATAAACTCAACTGCTTTGGCAATGCTGAAATGTATTTGGTCCTGCCATTAAATAAATCCTGTACAATAATAATAATAATATTTATAATAATAATAATAATAATAACAATAATAATAATAATATTTATAATAATAATAATAATAATAATAATAATAATAATAATAATAATAATATTTATAATAATAATAATAATAATAATAATAATAATAATATACACTTATTGGGATTTTTTTGTAGCAGAACACATATTGGCCTAAAATGAGATAGAAATTCGATTTTTTGTTATTGGATTTTTTATAGCAGAAAGTTAAAAAAAATGTTTGTTCAAAAATTGTCAGTCTTTTTTTTCTTCTTATTTGTAACACAACCCCCCCCCCACAAAAAAAAAAAACAACACAGCAGAGGTGATCAAATACCGCTAAAAGAAAGCTCTGTTTGGACATAAAGGACATCAATTGTATTTGGGTACAGCATTGCACGACCGCGCAATTGTCAGTTAAAGTAGTGCAGTGCCGAATCGCAAAAAATGGGCTGGTCATGAAGGGGGGGGGGGGGGTAAATCTTCTGGAGATGAAGTGGTTAATCAGCCCCAGAACCTGTGTAATTAATATGTGTTGGGTCGCAGAGGGATGCGGGGGATTCCTGGAGGGGGGACCGCTGTGTCCGTCTTGACATTTTAGGCGGACGCAGGCCGGCGCGGCTTTTCCCCCTCTGGCCGCCTTTCCGTGCTCCTTCCCTGCCAGTCAGCAGGAATTGTTTTTTTTTTTTTTCCTCTGCTTGTTGTTTTATTTTTTAGCTTACTTGGTTCTTCTTTTTTATTTTATTCCCCCCGGTGTGATGTTAACATCGCTCCTCTGGAGATTTGAGGATAATTGGCTTACTGGGAGCGTGGCACCTGCCCAGCGCTGCTCTATCAGCACATTGCGGCGGATCTCCGCTCTCTCACATATGGAGGTTTTTTTTTTTTGTTTTTTCCCCTTAAACTTTCCATTTTGAAATAAGAAGCAGATTATGTATTGTATATCCATGCAGTATAAGGCCGGGTCTATTGCCAGGGCCGCCTGTGATAGATAAACACCAAAAAGCCTGTGACATCCCCGTCCTCTCAGCAATGGAATTGTCCATTTAATTAGTAGCAGGAGGGAAATACCCCAGCGCACCGAGCCAGGAAATGTCAAACATGATTGATCAGTCTCCAGGTCCCGATAAACAATTCTCAGTATACTCAATAAAGGACTCGCTGAGGCAGATAACAGGCGGGTTATTTTAATGGACGATCCCCAGCGAGGGGCGGCCTGACATTTATTTAAATCAGAGGGAGGAAAATCAGACGAATGAAAAAAAACAAAAAAAGCCAAAATTCTTTCTTGTTTGTGGACACCGGAGATTACATGGGGGGACACCGGAGATTACATGGGGGGACACCGGAGATTACATGGGGGGACACCGGAGATTACATGGGGGGACACTGGAGATTACATGGGGGGGACACTGGAGATTACATGGGGGGACACCGGAGATTACATGGGGGGACACCGGAGATTACATGGGGGGACACCGGAGATTACATGGGGGGACACCGGAGATTACATGGGGGGACACCGGAGATTACACGGGGGGACACCGGAGATTACACAGGGGGACACCGGAGATTACATGGGGGGACACCGGAGATTACACAGGGGGGACACCGGAGATTACACGGGGGGACACCGGAGATTACACAGGGGGACACCGGAGATTACACGGGGGGACACCGGAGATTACATGGGGGGACACCGGAGATTACACGGGGGGACACCGGAGATTACATGGGGGGACACCGGAGATTACATGGAGGGACACCGGAGATTACATGGAGGGACACCGGAGATTACATGGGGGGGACATCGGAGATTACATGGGGGGACACCGGAGATTACACGGGAGGACACCCGGAGATTACATGGGGGAAAACTGGAGATTATGTGGGGGGGGGGGAGACCAGAGATTACACGGGGGGGGGGATTTACAGTACTTTGGATTCCTTTTCGTGATTGAGAGTGTGAACTTGACATTTTTTTTCTGTAGTCGCCACACTCAATTTTTTTTTCGAAGCATTTTTCCGCACACTGTACTCAGAAGGCTGCCTACCCCCGTTCTAGACGCTATAACTTTTACACAAACCAATTAATATACACTGAACACAAAATTATGCAGCAGACATTTTGACCTAAATGTATGAAGAAATTAGATTTTTTTGGACATGTTTTAGAACATAAAGTAGAAAATATAGGTTTTTTTTTTTTTTTTTTTGTTTTTTTTTTCAAAACGTTTGGCTGTTTTTTGTTTATATAATAAAAAAAAAAATAAATAACCCAGAGGGGATTAAACACTAAGGCCCCGTTCACACAGGGGCGATCCGACTTCGGGGGGGCGACCTCCGAGGTCGCGGTGCGAGCATGGCGCCGCGACCTCGGAGCGGCCGCCACGGACTTCATAACATTGAAGTCTATGGCGGTCGCCTCCGGGTCGCCCCAAAGAAGCTCCGGACCCTTTTTCTAAGTCGGAGCGACTTGTGTCGCTCCTATTAGAACGGGTCCGCAGCTTCTCTATGGAAGGCGACCTACGGCGACCTGTCAGGCGACCAGGTCGCCTCACAGGTCGCCTTAGTGTGAACGGGGACTTAAAAAAGCTCTATTTGTGTGACAAAACAAATGATATAAATGTCATTAGGGTACAGTGCTGCATGACCACGCAATTACCAGATATAGTAGCGCAGTGCTGAATACCAAAAGAATTCCTTGGTGGTCATGAAGGGGGGTAAAACCTTCTGGCGGTTGAATTCCTCATTGTATAAAAACAACATATGGATCTTTTCCATAAGAACAGCCAATCACCTCCTCATTTCCTACCTTTGGATGATCTTCCAGGTCCAGCCAATCATTCCCCAGCAGCTCCATCCTCTAAAATAACAGCTAAAGTTGTTTTTTAGAACAGATTCGCACTTTACCTCCCCTAAAACAAGGCTGGAACCATTAATCACCCATTAACATGATAATTAACTACTGAAACATAATTAACTAATTACTCTGAATAAATCAGACACCCGAACAGAAGACTGCGAGAAAAAAAAACCCAACACAGACTGTGAATGGAAGAACGCGTATCACTGAACGTAACGGCGATACGATTCAATTATATTTGAATTAATAATGGCGGATTGTTGGGAAAAAGTTGCGGAATTGGGAGAGAAGGCCGGGGATGCGTCTCGCATGTTTAATCTTCTGGCTAACGGCTGAGATGTTTGATCGAATGATACGCCTCGGTGCTTGGGAGGCTTTCATAATACTTAAGTAAAAAGGGGGCATGCTTAAAGCAGATTAAACAATCCTTACCATGTTAAGTAATTAACGCCGAGATCAAAGTAATCAGCCGCAGATTGTTAACAGGTGTTTCTGAAGCCGGAGAACAAACGTGACACAAAAACACAAAAATACCAATTATATTTTTAACAATTTAAGTGGCGGCAACAAATCGACAAGAAGGACAATTCTGTCACCGGAAAATCAGACTATATTACCAAAAGTATTGGGACGCCTGCCTTTACATGCACATTCATTTCAATGGAATCCCAGTCTTAGCCCGTAGGGTTCAATATTGAGTTGGCTCCACCCTTTGCAGCTATAACAGCTTCAACTCTTCTGGGAAGGCCGTCCACAAGGTTTAGGAGTGTCTATGGGAATGTTTCACCATTCTTCCAGAAGAGCATTTGTGAGGTCTTTTTTTAAACAAAGGGCCAGTTAGCTGTCCGTTGGGTTGTTGGGGTACTTTGGTCATTGGGAGTAAGATATGACCAAGCAACATAGGGGGTCCAGTATTGGTGTCAGTCAGTAAAACTACCAAAAATTAACAGAATAGTGCCTAATAGTTGTGTCAGTGTCCAATAATTGGTGTCAGTGGAAGGAATAGTCCCCCATCATTGGTGTCAGTGGGAGGAGAAGTGCCCATCAATGGTGTCTGGGGGAGGAATTGTGCCCCATCATTGGCATCATTGGGAGGAATAGTGCCCTATCATTGGTGTCAATGGGGGGAAATGTGCCCCATCAATGGAATCAGTTTAAAGAACAGTAGTCCATTGTTGGTGCCAGTGGGAGGAATAGTGCCTCATCATTAGTGTCAATCCTCTCTTTGAATGCCAAGAACCAGCATATTCATGGCGAGTCCTCTGATGACCACTCTTTCTACCCTTTCTTCCTTCCTCTGAAGGCCAAAAAACAGCAGCATATTCAGGGCGAGTCCTCTAATGACCACTCTTTCTACCCTTTCTTCCTGTCTCTGGAGGTCCAGAACCATCGTATTTATGGCTAGTCCTTGATAACTACTCTTTCTACCCTTTCTGTCAGTCTCTGGAGGTTCAGAACCCACATATTGATGGCTGTTTCTCTTATAACCACTCTTTCTACCCATACTTCCTTGCTCTGGAGGTCCAGAACCAGCATATTCATGGCTAATCCTCTGACGACCACTCTTTCTACCCTTTCTTCCTTCCTCTGAAGGCCAAAAAACAGCAGCATATTCATGGCTATTCCTCTAATGACCACTCTTTCTACCCATTCTTCCTCTCTCTGGAGGTCCAGAACCATCGTATCCATGGCTATTCCTCTGATGACCACTCTTTGTACGCATTCTTCCTCTCTCTGGAGGTCCAGAACCATCGTATTCATGGCTAGTCCTCTGATGACCACTCTTTCTACCTGTGCTTCCTCTCCAACATTATTTTTACACATATGGCTGCTATGTAATTAATAGCTCTACCAGGGCAATGGGTTTTAGGGTCAAATCTAGTAACTTTCCTCATTAATCATCGAGGAAGAATGTAGAAATGCAAGGCTCTGAAGGAAAATGTCCCCTGTCACCTATGTAGCAGTACACTCCACTCTGTTGACTCTGGTGAAGGAACTTTCACCCCCCATTTCCATGTGTTACCGTGTTTTCCCTACACTTGCTCCTAAACTGGTGCGTACACTTGATATTTTGCAGATTCCTAATGTCTTAATGTGCAGATCGTGTCCCTAATGGGATCTGGCCAACCTGGAACCCCCAGTGCTATAAAGCCACAGAGCCAACCCCCATGCACTGGTCACCTTAAAGAGCCAACTATCCATCTGTAAAAGGTCATCCAGTCAATAATATTCCATTAACACTTGAGAGTGCATCTCAGGCTTCTCAGACAGAAGGGGAATTAGGAATGAAATGAGTCGATTGGCATATAGTGAATTTCAGAAACATCTGGGAAGCCGAGGCATTAACCTTTGCAGCAAAGCTCCCCACTACAGAACAGATGTAAAACAGCCACCAAGGCGCAGTCCAGAGAGAAGGAGCCATAAATCCCCGTCCTTCCCTGGCTGACTGACACCTCTCAGTGTACTGGCAGTGCAGCTGTAGGTGGGAGACATTTATTCTCTGACCCCATAAATAACGAGCACTTAAGCACACGCTGACTTCTTTTTTCCTCTGCGCACTTTCACCTGACATTTCATACAAGTGTTCTGGATGGGCAATAAAAAGTCAAAGTGCTTCAGCATTTAACTCATTGTTTGCTACCTGCTAAGTCCGGTCCACCAAAAGCCAGACAATGGGGGTGGATGTACTAAAGGCAAATAGACTGTGCACTCTGCAAGCGCAGTTGCTTCAAGCAGGGGAGGACTGGGCCATGGGGCAGGGGAGGACTGGGCCAGGGGGCAGGGGAGTACTGGGCCAGGGGGCAGGGGGGCAATTGCCCCTCAAGCCGCTCTGATGCCCCGTTAAAAAGCTGCACTGCATCTGGCACTGACATGCCTAAAGGATTCCTGGTAAAGAGAAGTAAAAAAGTCCCCAACTCTGACATACTGAGTGCGGGATGAAGACAAGGACAGAGCGCAGCCCTCCCCCTAACATGGATGGGGTGAACTGTGTCTGAGCAGAGGCCAGTTCCATGCCCCACTGGAGACTCTCCTCCCCTGGCCAGCCTGGACGAGCTGTCCCACCTCCACCCTGGTGGCTAGGTCAGGAACTTGGATTCAGGCAGTGAGTAGAGAGTACCTGGAGCGGAGCATCAGCCTGGAATGGGGGTCAGGAGGAGGCCAGGAAGGGGTAGAGTGGGAAGAGCCACCATATGCCACTGTTTTGTACTTGGCCCCTGGGCCAAAGGTTGACAGTCAGCCCCTGGCTTCAAGCTTAGTCATTGGGGTGAAGCTTCACTTTGCAGAGAATGTCCAATCACATGCAAGGGAAATAAAAACAGCAATTTTGCTTGCACGTGATTGGATGATGGAAGTCAGCAGAGCTTTTCGTCATTTTCATGTAGCACCGTTCCCGCAGGAACTGCTGAGTATTGTCTTGATGGGCTCCCCTGGTTACTTTGGAATAAGTCCCTGGATCCCACCTTGCTCCTGATGGCTCCTCACACGAATGAACAGTCTAGGGGTGTTTAATGGTACTTGGGATAGGAGAAGGGAATAGTGTAGAGCTGTGGTTCTGAACTCCGGTCCCCAGGGCCCACTAACAGGCCAGATTTTAAGCATTACCTTAGGTAGATACAGACTAGAATACTGCAATCACTGAGCAGCAAATGATATCACCTGTGATGCATTTCAGTTTTCTTGCAAACCTGGCCTGTTAGTGGGCCCTGAGGACTGGAGTTGAGAAACACTGGTGTAGGGTGACCAGACGTCCACGGTTTGCGGGGACAGTCCCCGGATTGAGGACACTGTTCCCGCTCCAAGTCTGTCCCCAGTTTTGTCCCCAGATTCAGGTCTGGAATAATGTAGACAGGGCCTCCCATGCTGGCTGAGAGACAGCCTGGTGGCTCGGATGCAGACGCCCCCTGCTGGACGATCTCACTGCCGCTCCTGCTGCTGTTCACTGGAGGAGAGGAAGAGCCAAAAAAATTCTGTGTGGAGGGCTGAGACCAGGAGATGAGCAGATGAGGGGGGGGGGGGGTTGTTTGTACACAGGTGGGGGGAGCGGGGGTCAGAGCTGATACAGCTGCATGGAGAGATGAAGAGTTTAGCTGTTGTGGGGGAAGGGCTTAGAGGTGGCTGCAGAGATAATCTGTGAGAGAAGGGTGCAGAGGTGAGCTATGGATGTGGGGGGAGAAGTGTCCTCTGTGCATAACAATCCTCTGAGCCCTGCACTCTATGCCTAACACCCGCCTGTATATTATGTAGTCCTGTGCCCAGCGCTCTGTGTATTATGCAGTGCTGTGCCCAGCGCTCTGTGTATTATGTAGTCCTGTACCCAGCGCTCTGTGTATTATGTAGTCCTGTGCACAGCGCTCTGTGTATTATGGAGTCCTGTGCACAGCGCTCTGTGTATTATGGAGTCCTGTGCCCAGCGCTCTGTGTATTATGTAGTCCTGTGCCCAGCGCTCTGTGTATTATGTAGTCCTGTGCCCAGCGCTCAACCCGATAGAACACCTTTGGGATGAATTAGAGGGGAGACTGCGAGCCAGGCCTTCACGTCCAACCTGCCTGACCTCACAAATGCGCTTCTGGAAGAATGGTGAAACATTCCCATAGACACTCCTAAACCTTGTGGACGGCCTTCCCAGAAGAGTTGAAGCTGTTATAGCTGCAAAGGGTGAGCCAACTCAATATTGAACCCTACGGACTAAGACTGGGATGCCATTAAAGTTCATGTGTGTGTAAAGGCCGGTGTCCCAATACTTTTGACATTATACTGTATTTGGAGATCTTTGAGTCATTTGCAGTCAAGTTGTCTGAATAAATTGGAAGGTGAACGTTCTGAGACATAACCAGCCATAAACGGCACACATCACCACATACCGCACTATGGAGCGCAGCAATCTAAGGATGGAGATCATTTTTTTTAAATGGAGGTTATTAGTGGTAAAAGCAATTTAGCAATTTAGTGCTGAGCTCCAGCAAACAGGCCAATGCAAATGATATATAAGGAACCATTCTGCCTTCCAAAGCAATTTTTAGCTCAGTGACTCCACTAAGATCACAAGAAGTGAATCCCTAAGAGTAGCAATTAGTCATTAAATAGATGGAAGGACTTGGCTTCCTATTGTGTCAACTACACGAGTATCTTGTAGTAATAATTAATCTCACATGATTGTGAAATGTGATTGATTGGTAATCCATACTCCTTGTGTAGCTCACAACATATGAGCCACTTCTGTCATGTGTTGAAAGATTACCAGAAAGTTTACGTGATTTATTTCTAGTACTGAGCTCTAACCTCAGGGTTCTCACAGATGGCCATATCTCCACCCAGTACCATCCATCCAGGGTTCTCACAGATAGCTATATCTCCATCCAATGCCATCTCCATCCAGTGCCATCCATGGCTCAGTACCATTCATCCAGGGTTCTCACAGATGGCCATATATCCATCCAGTACCATCTATTATCCAGTACCATCCAGGGTTTTCCCAGATGGCCATGTGTCCATCCAGTCCCTTATGACCTTGTGCTGCCAAACCTGAGTTTGCACAGGTACTCTTATGCCCCGTACACACGTGCAGATTATCTGCAGACTTTTGTCTGCAGACTTACCTTTTCTATGTAGTGCAAGGGCCTGCCGGATTGCATACAAATTGAAAGTGTTTAGGTTTGACCTCATATTATATGGTTTTGGTAAGTCTGCAGACAAAAGTCTGCAGATAATCTGCACGTGTGTATGGGGCATAACTTTAACAGTGGCCGTATTATGCCTCACATTCTATAGATTTAAAGAGCAACAGATTAGATATAGATTTATAGATCTCTTTACATTGCAGGGATTATAACAAACTTTGTAGCAGATTCCGACCTCTTTCTGCTCTGAAGAAATATCTGGTTGTTGTGTGTAGAGGGACTTTTTCATTACTAGGCCCCATTCACACCTCAGTGTTTTCTAGCTTGAAGCTCCAAAATGCTGGAGGAGGAAAAAAAAAATCAATTATTCTCTGTAGAGTTGGTTCATATCTCTACTCCAAGTTCACTGAAGCTCAAAAAAGCTAAAACTGGGCAGATTTGCAAATTTTTGGCACGTTTTTATTCCCATAAAATAAACAATTCACAAATTTTTGTGCACTTTTGTTCATTTTGCCGTGTGTTTTTGAACAATTTTCTGCTCAAATGCAAACGTAAAAAAAAAAAAAAAAAACATTTTTTAATATTATATGAATAAATAAATGTAAAAAGAATACACAAATAACAAAAAATTGTCATAAATAATAAATAAATAAAATAAATGAATAATGTATAATAATAAATAAATAATTAACCCCTAACCTTAAGAAAATATATTACATAAATAAATTATTATATTTATTATTTGTATTAATATTATTCATATGATTATTAAGGGTTAGGGGTTAAGGTAAGGGGTTAATTATATATTTATTTATTATTACATATAATTAATTTAATTTATTTATTTGTTAATTATTACTTTTATTTATTTGTGTATTTATTTTACATTTATTTATTTATTTATTTATTCAATTTTATTATTAATATTAGTATTAATAGTATTATTTTTAACACCCTAACCCTAACAAAAATAAATAAATAAATAAAAAGACAAATAAAATATGAACCCCTAATCTAAACCCTAACCCCAACCCCTAATTCTAAATCAAACCTAACCTTATCTCTAACCCTTTAACCTAGCAAAAAAAAATAATAATAATAATAAGCGAATAAAAATAATAATAAAAAAAAGAAATAAAATCTGATGGAAAAGCCCCCAAAAAAAGATGAAAAACCCAGCAACAAATGATGTAACAGATGATAGTTTTCTCTGTTGGCTAAGAAAAAAAAAAACACAAAAAAAACATCAAAGCTCAAAAACACTGTATAAAAACGCAAAACCAAAACCCCCAAAAAATGCTGGAAAAACATTCAAAGATGCTAAACTGGGGTGTGAATGGAGCCTTTGGGAGGATCTCACCTAAAATGACATTTCTGTTGCAGGGGATGCCCAAAATCTGACCTGTATCTTAGTACAGACTTCTGAGGAAATCAGTGAGCCAATCACACAAGCGGGATTTTACACGCCCATTGTGGGTTTCTACTCAAAGCATTGGCCGCACACTAATGACAGAGCCCCCAACTGTCCCTGATTTGGAACAAAGTCCCTCTTTCCTCCTCATTGGTCCCTCATGTTGGTCGGATCTATAGAATTGTATATAAAATGCTCTTTTTATCTATCAAAAAGTTTTTTTTTAAAAGTGCTAAACCTTTCATCGAAATTCTAAATTGCTTCCTCTGTAAATCCCCAAAGCTGATATAAAGGGATAGAAGTGGTAACAAAGCGCTTGTTGGTTTAACTAATCATTTTTTTTTTTGCAGAATTCTCTTTTTAGGGGGTGTGGCAGGGGGGTGTGTCCTATGCCTACATATATGTCCTGATAGGTGTCCCTCATTCCCATTTCAAAAAGTTGAGAGGTGTGCTAATGACTGGTGTGGATGGGTCATGTGATCACAATGACAGCCAATCATATGTATTCATGCTTTGCTGTGCACCTCGGCCCATTTTGTCTCTGATATGTGTGCAGCCGCAACCACTGGAATATATAGATCAATAAAAATAAATAAATAAATAAAATTACACTAAAAAGAAATAAAAAAAAACAAAAACAAATATATCAATTAAAAAAAATGAATTTAAATAATTATCAATAAAAATAAATAAACATAAATCACAAATATAAAATAAATAGATAAAAAATAAGACTAAAAAGAAAAAAAAGAAATAAAAAAACAAATATATCAATTAAGAAAAATAATAATTCATTAAAATAATTATTAAAAAAAAAATATAATCACAAATATAAAATAAATAAATAAAATAATAAAAAGGAAAAACTAAAACACATAAAAAAATGATAAAATAAATATATATAAAAAACTAAATTAATTAAAATAATTATCAATAAAAATAAATAAACATAAATCACAAATGTAAAATAAATAAATACCAAAAATAAGACTAAAAAGAAAAAAAGAAATAAAAAAAACAAAAACAAATATATCAATTAAGAAAAATAATAATTTATTAAAATAATTATTAATAAAAAAAAATAAACATAATCACAAATATAAAATAAATAAATAAAATAATAAAAAGGAAAAACTAAAACACATAAAAAAATGATAAAACAAATACATATAAAAAAAGAATATAAAAATACAAATACAATACAAAGTAATAAAGTGTAAATTTCTTTTAAAAAAAATTGTTGTACATTTGACAGTTTATAGTGAAAAATAATATATGTAATTTAATAAAACACCAAATAAAGGCATCGTGTAGCCTTAACCACTTCTGGACCGGAAGGATTTGCCCCCTTAATGACCAGGCCATATTTTGCGATTCGGCACAGCTATATTTTAACTGACAATTGCGCGGTCGTGCGACGCTGTACCTAAATAAAATTGATGTCCTTTTTTTTCCCGCAAATAGACATTTCTTTTGGTGGTATTTGATCACCTGTGCGATTTTTATTTTTTGCAATATAAACAAAAAAAAGAGCGACAATTCTGAAAAAAAATATATATATTTTTCACATTCTGCTATATAACATTCCCAAAAAAAAAAGAAAATCACAATTTTTGTAACATTTTAGGCCAATTTGTTTTCTGCTACATATTTTTGGTAAAAAAAAAAAAATTGCAACAAGCGTATTTTGATTGGTTTGCGCAAAAGTTATCGCGTCTACAAACTACGGGAAAGATTTATGTCATTTTTATTTATTTTTTGTGTAAAATATTAGATAGGCAGAAGATTGGTTCAGCAGTTGAAGGACCTGAGAAATAATGAAGCTGCAAAATTTGGTCCAGGCATGAAGGCGTCTCTGGTCATGAAAGGGTTAAGGAGATCTTTTTATTGCCAGCGGTAGGAATATCGAGTCGCATTTCTGCCCCCCCCCCCCCCCCGGAATTCCGCGTTTTGCAGTGGAATAGCGCGCCGCGCTCCGGGACGCGCTGACATACAATTATTTAGTAATAAAAAGATCAACAACTAATTAAAATAAAAGCCCGGGCCGGGTGTGACAGAAAGTAAGTACAGTATGCAGATGATTCACAGCCGCAATAAATCCGCCATATTTCACCCTCTACGCATTTGTTTTCTAATTCATCTTGAGAAGACGCGGCGCGTGGCGTGATTTATACCGCGCGGGAGGCGAGAGCGGCAAGGATCTGGGAGACATTTTGTTTTAACGACAAAATATTTCTGCAAAGTGTTACCCCTGCAGTGTGCTAAAAGTCTTCATAGTTCTGGAGGGACTCAGACCCTTTCACAGCCCCGTGACGGACGATTCCGCCGCCGCCAGCGCCACCGCCGCCGCTGATGCACTCCGGCTAAGTGACTGCAATCTGCTCTCTCAAATTTCAGAGAAATGAATTATATCGATCAATAAAATCTCAGCCCCAGCATGTGGCGGGAGGTTCAACGGCCCAGCTGAGTCTGCAATGGTGAACAATGCTGGTGGCCCGTGCGGAATCGATCGGTCTCAATCCAACGCTCCCTGGAAGCATCTGTCCTAAAAAGGTATCGAACTGGAGGAACAATGCGCAGAGCGCTGCGTCTTCCCTACAATCGAGCCGGCCGCCACACACACCGGGGGAAGGGCTCAGATTGCTGCACCGACCGTCTTATATTCCCAGTCCGGGGACCCGAATCTCTTCCAGGAAGACAATGGATGAGACGACTTTTCTATTTCTTATTATAGATCAACCGGAACAAAACGCAGCGAGGGCGATGAAAGCCGAGGAGAGCGCAGCGTCAACTCTCTTTCTTTTTCTCTACTTTCCCTTTCTTTCTTTCTTTGGTTTGGGCTTTAACCACTTACCTTCCGTACACCCCCCCCCCCTTCTGCCCCCCCCCCCCTCCTGCCCAGCCCAATTATCAGCTTTCAGCGCCGTCACAGTTTTAATGACAATTGTGCAGTCATGCAACACTGTATCTAAATTACCATCTCTCTCTCTTTTTCTTTCTTTCTTTCTTTCTTTCTTTCTTTCTTTCTTTCTTTCTTTCTTTCTTTCTTTCTTTCTTTCTTTCTTTCTTTCTTTCTTTCTTTCTTTCTTTTTGTTCTCTCTCTGTCTTTCTCTTTCTTTCTTTCTTTCTCTCTCTCTCTCTTTCTTTCTTTCGTTCTTTCTTTCTTTTTTTCTCTCTCTTCTTTCTCTCTCTTTTATCTCTTTCTTTCTTTCTTTCTTTCTTTCTTTCTTTCTTTCTTTCTTTCTTTCTTTCTTTCTTTCTTTCTTTCTTTCTTTCTTTCTTTCTTTCTTTCTTTCTTTCTCTCTCTGTCTTTCTCTCTTTCTCTTTCTTTCTCTCTCTCTCTTTCTTTCTTTTTTTCTCTCTCTGTCTTTCTCTCTCTCTCTCTTTCTTTATTTCTTTCTTTCTCTCTCTCTCTCTCTCTCTCTCTGTCTTTCTCTCTCTTTTTCTCTTTCATGAGATAAGATGAGGGAAAATTTGATGCAGTGTGCGGCGTATGGTCTGAGCACTGACAGGCTGACCCCCACCCCTTCAACCTCTGCAGCAATGCTGGCAGCACTCATACGTCTATTTCCCAAAGACAACCTCTTGATATGACGCTGAGCACGGCACTCAACTTCTTTGGTGGACCATGGTGAGGCCTGTTCTGAGTGGAACCTGTCATGTTAAACTGCTGTATGGTCTTGGCCACCGTGCTGCAGCTCAGTTTCAGGGTCTTGGCAATCTTCTTATAGCCTAGGCCATCTTTATGTAGAGCAACAATTCTTTTTTTCAGATCCTCAGAGAGTTCTTTGCCATGAGGTGCCATGTTGAACTTCCAGTGACCAGTATGAGAGAGTGAGAGCGATAACACCAAATTTAACACACCTGCTCCCCATTCACACCTGAGACCTTGTAACACTAATGAGTCACATGACACCGGGGAGAGAAAATGGCTAATTGGGCCCAATTTGGACATTGTCACTTAGGGGTGTACTTACTTTTGTTGCCAGCGGTTTAGACATTAATGGCTGTGTGTTGAGTTATTTTGAGGGGACAGAAAATTTACACTGTTATACAAGCTGTACACTCACTACTTTACATTGTAGCAAAGTGTCATTTCTTCCGTGTTGTCACATGAAAAGATAGAATGGGAGGGGTGTACTTACTTTTGTGTGATACTGTAAGAGTGACAATAACATTTTTGTAGTTTGACAATTTCAGAAGAAATTTCCAAAAATGGGTAAGCAGAAGTTTGTGAAACAGAAGAATGTAAGAAATGAACAGTAAATTCCCGGAACGAACGCTGAGTGTGATCCATTGATAGGCGTCGCCAAAGTGTTTTCCAGGCGTGAATTTCTCGATGAGAGAATAAAACATTGTAAAGGAGGTGATTTGCGGGGAATTTCGGAGATATGGAGGATGAAGTGTAAATGTTATTACTGTTTTAGCGCTCATAGATGGATGTGGGATTCCATTGAGTGTTTAGATAATGATTTACTGGTAAATGGGTTGGTAAAGTAAAATGTTTAATCAGATTTATTTCCATGACTGCGATTATCAGAGAGAGGTGCGAGACGGCTAAGAAGCAGAATTAATTCTTAGGAGAGATTCGTGTGCTTCTCCGAGGGCACAAAGGATTTTATTTATCGGCGGGTTGTGCGAGGTGCGAGGTTCGAGGTGTGGAGTCGCCAGACGGAGAGGGGAGCGCGGATCCCACTTCTCTGACCGCCCGCCGCACTCTGCATTATAGAGACTTCATATAGAAGTTACATTGTTTTTTTTTGTTTTGTTTTTGCAACATTTTTATTGAACTTTAATGAATTGTACAGCAAAATACCCAGATAGAAATAAACAAGAGAACAATAATATAATAAAAAAGAAACACAATATATATAAAAGAAGAAATATAAATCTTGAGTTTGTCATGTTAATTAGACAATAACCAACCATGGTACTGTTTGGTCTGTTTGAGCAAATAGTCAAACTAAAGGCCTGGTGCAGGGGGCTCCAAACTTACTATACAAAGGGCCAGTTTACTGTCCTTCAGGCTTTAGGGGGGCGGACTGTGGCCAGTGGGAGTAGAAAAGGCCCTGGCGTCAGTGGAAGGAATAGTGTCCCATCATTGGTGTCAGTTGGAGGAATAGTGCCCCATCATTGGTATCAGTTGGAGGAATAGTGCCCCATCATTGGTGTCAGTGGGAGGAATAGTGTCCCATCATTGGTATCAGTTGGAGGAATAGTGCCCCATCATTGGTGTCAGGGGGAGGAATAGTGTCCCATCATTGGTATCAGTTGGAGGAATAGTGCCCCATCATTGGTATCAGTTGGAGGAATAGTGCCCCATCATTGGTGTCAGTGGGAGGAATAGTGCCCCATCATTGGTGTCAGTGGGAGGAATAGTGCCCCATCATTGTTGTCAGTGGGAGGAATAGTGCCCCATCATTGGTGTCAGTAGGAGGAATAGTGCCCCATCATTGGGGTCAGTGGGGGGAATAGTGTCCCATCATTGCTGTCAGTGGGAGGAGTAGTTCCCACATTCAGCTTCGGGTGTGGCTGCTGGAAGGTTCTCTGGCTGTGTGTCTGTTGCTGCTCCAGGTGATCTGTGTAAGAGGGTGTGAGGTGAAATCCCTCCCAGCTCTCCTGGCCCCCTTCTGGGGAAGCCATGGAGGCCAGCAGGGCCTCTCCTGCTGGAGGCTCTCAGACATCCCCTGGGCGGATGGATGGCACCCCTGCTCCTGTGCAGCCCGTGGTTGGTGATCTCTCTGCACCTGGTGAGGATGAAGATGCTGGATCCATTCGGGAGCGAGTGGTGGCCGGGATCAAAGTCCTCAATAAGGAGAGAGACAAGCTCTACAAGCTTAGAGCGGATTTAAAGCGCCTGAGAAAGCAGCGTGAAGGCTTGTTCAGCAAGAACCGCGGATCCATGGATTCAGAGGTCCAATTAGCGAAAGTCCGTGTGGATCATCAAGAAACTATCGTGGCCATGATGGAAGGCAGGGATGGTCCCTTCAGGGAGAAGTTTTGCAATGAACGGAGGTTTGCAAAGATGGAGGTGGAGGAGGAGACCCCCGGTTCTGACCCCCTTCCCCCTCAAGGTGAGGTAAGCAGCCCATTGCCATCTCAGGGCTCAGGAGGCATGTTGAAAGTTATACAGGTAATGGAGTCTCCAATGCAGGAAGATCAGCTGGTGTTTGGTGATGTGGAGGACTTACCTGAGAGTGTGCCTGATAAAATAAAGGATATAAAGCCCCAGCTTACAGATAAAACAGTTTTTGTGCCTTTTAGCACCTTGCCTAATGATGGGTTTCCTAATGACACTCCGGGTGATTCCCCTATGCTCAGCAATGTTGTGCCTGCTGCTGATGTCTCTAAACAGGAAAAGTTGTGTTTAAAAAATGACATTTCTGCTGAAGAACCACAAAACCCAGAAGAGCTGATTAACCCCCCTTCTGCTGTGCTTAAAACTATTTCAGTCACTGTTGAACAGGACTCTACAGCGCAGCAGCAGGAAACATCTGGTACTGCATCAGAAACAGTTATCCCTAATAACATTGCAGGCATGGTGGATCCCACCATTATATGTGGAACTGATAATGCTGCTTGTTTAGGCCAAGCTGGTAAAAATAATAATAGTAGTGTACCTGATAATGTGACATCAGTGTGGGGTCTTGGCCCTAAAAAACCTACATTTGCACAGGTGGTAAGCTGTGCTCCTGGCAATATCACCAAGCCAGGGTTACAATCAAGGAGGAGCTCTGCTTCTAATCAGGGTTTTCCCTCGCGGGCTGCCACTATGAGCGCCATTGGATCTGGTATTGGATCTATGGCTTCTGCTGGGGGTCCAAGGCGGAACGTAGTCCTCCTTAAATGGGAAGGTGGTGCAGTCCCTCTAGCAAGGCGTATGGTGGTGGACCTGATCTTAGATATGGGTTTTGGGGCTAATGACCTATATGCCCTGATACATGTGGCTGGAAGCCGGGAATACACAGTTAGTTTCACCAGACCAGAGGGTCTTGACTTGTTCTGGGAACGATATATGGCTCGGTGCAGGTCAAGACCCGAATGGGAAGGTCTGGTGCCAGTGGCAGTTTCCCAAAGGTCAACAGTGAAGAAAATTACTATTGTCCTTACAAATGAGAGTGTTCCTGCTCGGGACTTAGAGGTCTGGTTGAGAAATTATGGGGATGTTTTGACCAGGCCGGATAAAATTCATGATGAGCGTGGCATCTGGACCGGGGGTTGGTCGGTAACGGTCAGGTTGGCTAGGGATGGGAATGTTGTCCGTCACCTGCCCTCCTCTGCTTTTATAGGGAGGGATAGGATGACTATTTTTTATCCCGGTCAGCCAAAACTGTGTCACCGCTGTGGAGAAAAGGGGCATTTTAGCTCCTCTTGTTCAGCACTGATCTGTTCAGTGTGTCGGGGACAGGGTCATGTGGCCAGGGACTGCACCCAGGCGATAAGGTGCAACCTGTGCCTGCGCCTTGGCCACCCCTACAGCCGATGTCCTGAAGCCTGGCATAATATGGATAGAGAGGTGATAGATGATCTGTTAAGGCTGGACAGGATGGAGGATGAGGCCCCTGTTGTACCACCCTCCTCTGCGGTGACTGACCCCCCTGGTCTTGTGCAGGATCCCTCCCTAGTCCCTGTGCCCACCCCTCCTGTATCTGTAAGTTTTCCTTCTGTGTCTGTCCCTGTGTCCCCCCGGCCTACTGTACCGGCTCCTCTTGTGTCAGAATCTGCCAAGTCTGTGCCCCCTGAGTCAGTTATTCCTGATCAGTCTTCCCTTCCTAAGTGTGACCTTAAAGAAGCCCCCCACCCACCAGGAGTGGTAGAGGGTACCAAAAAGGGTGCTGCTGCGGCTTCCTCTGTAAAGAAGTCTTCTGTGAAGACTTCAAAGAAGAAGAAGAAAACAAGAGATGAAAGCATCTCTGAATCTGACCTTCAGTACCTGGAGGAGAGAAGGAAGGTTGTGAGGCGGAAGAGACAGACGGTGAGGACGGAACAGGGACAGGATGCCTCAGTGACTGTCTCCAACCGTTCTAGGGCTTCTGCTTGGGATATCTCCTCATCTGGGGATTCTTCTGAGCAGAATTCAGATATTGAAATGGAGTTGGAGGAGGCTTCAAGAAAGAGAGAGGCTTCTGGTGATGAGCAGCAGAGGGGAGCTAAGAAGCAATCCACCCAATAACCCAAATGGCGGTTCCCCCTCCGTTAAAAGTGGTGACAATAAATGTCGCCAGCATTAAGTCGGTAAGAGCTCGTTCTATGGCCTTATTTTTGTTCAGCCAATTAGATGCTGAAATTTTATTTTTGCAGGAGACTAGGCTCACCTCCTTGGCAGATATTCATATGGCCAAGAGAGAGTGGAGGTATG
Source organism: Pelophylax lessonae (assembly GCF_965119305.1). Lineage (NCBI taxonomy): Eukaryota > Metazoa > Chordata > Amphibia > Anura > Ranidae > Pelophylax > Pelophylax lessonae. Next base: position 3,634,295 of record NC_138771.1, on the reverse strand, counting down.
GTCCATCTTACTGGTCTCTTGCGGCCGAGCCTTACGGCGGGGTGGCGGTGTTGTTTAAAACCGGCATGGTAACTGTCCGGCGGGTTATTGAGGTGGAGATTGGGAGATGTATGGTCTTAGACGTTCTTGTGGGAGGGCAGGACCTGCGCCTAATTAATATTTATGGGCCGCACACAAAGTGGGACAGGAAATGCCTTTTTACAAGGATCAAGCCATTTCTTTTTACATCCCGGCAAGTGGTTTTTGGAGGTGACTTTAATACTGTGACTAGGCCCAAGGACAGGAAGGACTTCAATGACCGGCTGGGATATGATAGCGTTTTTTTAAATAGTATGGTTAGGGATGCTGGTCTTGTGGATGTGCACATTAAGCACCTCCCGGATGACACAGGGTTCACCTTTCATCGAGGTAATAGTCAGAGTAGGATAGATAGGTTTTTTTTGAAGGAGGCCTCTGCTTTCTCACCCCCAGTGGTGCAGGCGGTGGAGTTCTCTGATCACTGTATGCTATCTGTGGTCTTGAATGCTTCAGATTTCCCTCAGAGGGGCAAAGGCATCTGGAGATTAAATTCGACTCTCCTTGAGGAAGAACATGTTAGACAATCCTTTGAGGAATTCTTTCAGGCACAGGTGACCATCCTGGACTTTTGTAGCAGCAAGGCTGAGTGGTGGGAGCTGACCAAAAAGAGGATTGCTGGATTCTTCAGGGGCCTAGCCAATAAAAAACATTTTAATAGATACATGACCTACCAACGTTTGCGGAGGAAGCTGGATATTCTTGTCTCGAGAGGAGGAGATCCTGGGGCAATCTCTGAAGTGAAAATCCTCCTCAGGATGTGTCAATATGACCGGCATACCTCTTTGGTTCTGGAGCGGGACTATGGGAAATACCACTCGCCTGACCCTTACCAGAACTGCAAACAGGGTGTAGCTGTTAAGATGGTCGTTGGCCTTAAGGATAGTACAGGTTCCTTGACAAAGTCCAGGTCAGGGATCCTGGAGGTCGTGAGGTCTTTTTATGCTGAACTTCTTGGGAGGAAGGAGCTTGACCGAGACAAGATGGAAAGCTTTTTGGACTCTATTCCAGGTCTAAATGGTGGAGATGTCCCTTTGATGAATTTGACAGAAGAGATCACAGTTGAAGAGGTGACGAGGGCAATTGAACAGCTTGCCATCAAGAAGTCACCTGGACCGGATGGTCTGACGGCTGAGTTTTACAAAGCCTTTAAGTCTATTCTGGCCCCACATTTGGTAGAGATTTTTAACAGTTGTCTTGCTGAGGGGGTGCTTCCCACTTCCATGAGACACTCAGCTGTGATTCTTCTTTCAAAAGGTAAAGATCCTTCGATGATTGAGAATTGGCGCCCCATCAGCCTTCTCAATGTCGATAGAAAGGTGCTGGCGAAGATACTTTTCTGGCGCCTATCGGCAGTAGCAGAGTCTTTGCTTTCTCGCCATCAGCACTGTTCGATCCAGGGTAGGAGCACCTTCACAGCGGTTTTAGCTGTCCGGGAGGCCTTGGAGCAGTGCAGGGCTGCAGGCTGGGGAAAGTATCTACTGGCATTGGATCAGGCAAAGGCTTTCGATCGTGTCAACCATGAGTACCTGTGGTTGCTCTTTAGTAAGTACGGTCTGCCGGGTGGTTTTGTCGATTGGTTAAAAGTTTTGTATAAGGGGGCAGAAAGCTTCCCTCTTGTTAATGGTTGGGTTGGACAGTCCTTTGAGGTTGGTTCTGGGGTGCGCCAGGGTTGTCCGCTGAGTCCCCTGCTCTATGTGTTTGCAATCGACCCCTTCATCAGGAGGCTAGAGAGCGGCATGTTGTGTGGGGTACCAGTGGGAATCCCGGGTGAGCCGCCTTTGAGGGTTGTTGCCTATGCGGATGATGTGTCAGTGATTGTCACTGGGACAGATGAAGCGGAGGAGGTGGTCTCTCTGACATCACGGTACTCTGAAGCATCAGGCTCCAAGATCAATCAGGAAAAGAGTGAAGTTTTTTGGATGGGAAAGGAAGGTGAGGGGTTTGATCTCCCGGACACTTTTCCAGTGCCCCAGGAAAAAATTAAGATATTAGGCATTGAATTTGGACCTGGCGATTATGGCCTCAAAAACTGGGAAGGCAGGCTGGAAGTTGCCAATACTAAGGTGGTCAGCTGGAAGAGATGGAAGTTATCTCTGAGGGAAAGGGTTGATCTGATTAAGACTTACCTGATACCGATCTTCTTGTATGTCAGCCCTGTCTGCATCTTGCCAGTGTCTCTCTATGCTAGGATCTATAGTGTGTTCTTCCAGATGCTGTGGGGGAACAGACTGAACCCCATCAAGAGGAATGTCACCTATCTATCCAGGAGGGAGGGTGGCTTAGGTATGGTCAACCCCGTTCTTTTCTTTTCACTGCTATTTCTCAAGTTTAACATTGGTAGTATGCTTGCAGTGAAACCTCCTGGATGGGCAGGCATGTTTAGATCTTGGTTTAGGCCTTTTCTGCGACTTTGGGAAGAAGGTGGCCAAGTGAAGAATCTCAGGGGTCATCGTGGTCAGCTCCCAGCCTATGTCGCTCCGTGTCTGAAGTTGCTGCGGCAGTGGCGACTGTCGGCTGAAGATCTCAGATCCGCTCCGAGGAAAGTCCTTATGAGCCGAGTCTTGAGTGAAGTCTTTCATGACCCACTGGCCTTAAGGGATTGCCCAGGCCCAATTTTGAGGGAAGGGTTAAGATTGATTAATTTGGCTAGAGTCCCCCTTAAATTCAGGGATCTGGCCTGGTTGTGCTTCCACGGGAGGCTCTATGTTCGGGGCAATTTGAAATTCCGCAGTGGGATGGATCGTGGTTGTCCTCGGGAGGAATGTGCAGGTGAGGAGGAGACTATGGACCATTTTCTGCTTCGTTGCCCTTTTAACATAGAGGTATACAAACAGGTTGGGCGGGCCCTCGGTGTTCCTTTCCTCTCCAGGCTGGGTTATGCTGAGTGGGTGTACGGAGCATTCAATACTGGTGGGGGCTTTTGTTTGGATACACTTTTTTTAGTTAGTTTAGTAGTCCGTTATTACACATGGAACGCACGGTGTCAGGTCACCCTTCGGCGTAAAATCCTTCCTGTTCAGGTGGTGGTGTGTGACATTCTGCATGAGGTGGGGAAGATTCGGGCGCTTGAGAGAGACAAGTGGGGTCAGAGGGCTTGGCTGAAGGCGTGGAGGGGTTTCAAGCCTCCCTGACTGCCAGGAGTCTCTTTCCCGGGTGTGGCTTTCTGTCTCTTATCACCCTAGATTTTTTCTTAATGCTCAGTTTTTGATAAATGGCTGCATACATAGGTGATGGGTTGTGCCTCTTAGGCCCTCTCTGCTGCTTTATGTAAATAGTTTTCTAAGAATGTTGGAAGTGGATTATGTATATATTGTATATATTCTGCACATGGATGTGTATTCCTTTGTTTTTTTTGTTGGAATATTGTACTATAGTTCTGTTTTTTACTTTTGTATAAAATATGTTGCTTGATTCTTTTCAATAAAAGATCAATAGTGTCCCATCATTGGTATCAGTGGGAGGAATAGTGTCCCATCATTGGTGTCAGTGGGAGGAATAGTGCCCCATCATTGGTGTCAGTGGGAGGAATAGTGCCCCATTGTTGGTGTCAGTGGGAGGAATAGTGTCCCATCATTGGTATCAGTGGGAGGAATAGTGTCCCATCATTGGTGTCAGTGGGAGGAATAGTGTCCCATCATTGGTGTCAGTGGGAGGAATAGTGCCCCATCATTGGTGTCAGTGGGAGGAATAGTGCCCCATTGTTGGTGTCAGTGGGAGGAATAGTGTCCCATCATTGGTATCAGTGGGAGGAATAGTGTCCCATCATTGGTGTCAGTGGGGGGAATAGTGTCCCATCATTGGTATCAGTGGGAGGAATAGTGTCCCATCATTGGTGTCAGTGGAGGAATAGTGTCCCATCATTGGTGTCAGTGGGAGGAATAGTGCCCCATCATTGGTATCAGTTGGAGGAATATTGCCCCATCATTGGTGTCAGTGGGAGGAATAGTGCCCCATCATTGGTGTCAGTGGGAGGAATAGTGCCCCATCATTGTTGTCAGTAGGAGGAATAGTGCCCCATCATTGGTGTCAGTGGGAGGAATAGTGCCCCATCATTGGTGTCAGTGGGAGGAATAGTGTCCCATCATTGGTGTCAGTGGGAGGAATAGTGCCCCATCATTGGTGTCAGTAGGAGGAATAGTGCCCCATCATTGGGGTCAGTGGGGGGAATAGTGTCCCATCATTGGTATCAGTGGGAGGAATAGTGCCCCATCATTGGTGTCAGTGGGAGGAATAGTGCCCCATCATTGGTGTCAGTGGGAGGAATAGTGCCCCATTGTTGGTGTCAGTGGGAGGAATAGTGTCCCATCATTGGTGTCAGTGGGAGGAATAGTGTCCCATCATTGGTATCAGTGGGAGGAATAGTGTCCCATCATTGGTGTCAGTGGGAGGAATAGTGTCCCATCATTGGTGTCAGTGGGAGGAATAGTGCCCCATCATTGGTGTCAGTAGGAGGAATAGTGCCCCATCATTGTTGTCAGTGGGAGGAATAGTGTCCCATCATTGGTGTCAGTGGGAGGAATAGTGCCCCATCATTGGTGTCAGTAGGAGGAATAGTGCCCCATCATTGGGGTCAGTGGGGGGAATAGTGTCCCATCATTGGTATCAGTGGGAGGAATAGTGTCCCATCATTGGTGTCAGTGGGAGGAATAGTGCCCCATCATTGGTGTCAGTGGGAGGAATAGTGCCCCATTGTTGGTGTCAGTGGGAGGAATAGTGTCCCATCATTGGTGTCAGTGGGAGGAATAGTGTCCCATCATTGGTATCAGTGGGAGGAATAGTGTCCCATCATTGGTGTCAGTGGGAGGAATAGTGTCCCATCATTGGTGTCAGTGGGAGGAATAGTGCCCCATCATTGGTGTCAGTAGGAGGAATAGTGCCCCATCATTGGTGTCAGTGGGAGGAATAGTGTCCCATCATTGGTGTCAGTGGGAGGAATAGTGTCCCATCATTGGTGTCAGTGTTAGGAATAGTGCCCCATTGTTGGTTTCAGTGGGAGGAATAGTGTCCCATCATTGGTGTCAGTGGGGGAATAGTGTCCCATCATTAGTGTCAGTGGGAGGAATAGTGTCCCATCATTAGTGTCAGTGGGAGGAATAGTGCCCCATCATTGGTGTCAGTGGGAGGAATAGTGCCCCATC